>NW_024711913.1:0-12028 GCF_018991925.1 Homarus americanus | reverse complement strand
CCAAGGAGTTATTAGTTAGGCGGAAAATATGTCACGTAGGCCTAAGCTAACGCCTTGAGAGGACGCGACGCTGGCTGGTTCTCAGTCGCGGGGAGGATTCATACAAAACAAGACGTCCCTGCGCGTCTGTCACAGAAATAGTCACGTGGCCTAGTCACCTGTGTTGCGCTATTGCCGTATAACAAGTAAGTCTCATGCGATCTCAGACAGGGTTAGATAGGGCAGTGGTAAAGTAAACTAGAGCTAACAGTGAGTTCATTTCAGGGTTTCCGTCAGAACCCACTTGACTGGAGTTGACTGCGAGAGATTGACTGCCGTTTGAGACTGCCGTTGATGATTGAGGGTGGCGATTGTCGCCATTAGACCGATCAGTGTAGGCCTGTCACTGTTTAGCGGGGTAGCAAAGGATCTCTTGAGTGAACGAGTGCTCCCGACAACTAAAACGACGGGACCAGCATCAGCAGTGGGTGATCAGTTCTTACCACTCGGGTGCACAACACCACGTGTCCTCGGTCAGCTAGAAGTGTTACCTACTGGCCATAGACACCTGCTGGCGTTCTCTCTTCCTGCCCATGGATGCACTGGGAGTACACTGAGGCTATCTGAGTATATTAATGGTCACACACTGAGACCGTGAGTCTAGGACTCTAGGAGATACCTAGAGGAACATTTTATCTTCCTTATTACGGGTGTAGTTAATACCATTTCTCAGTTACTGATATTATCTTGACGTGTGTAGTTTAATATTTCTTAAATAATTTTGATAGTAGTGTTTTTTGAATGTTTGTGTCATTAAGTGGAACCAGAGTGATACTGCGATTTGATTCTTTTAATGCATCTAATTGTTCTTCATAATTCTGATCTCAGGTATAACCTTGTTCCCCAGAGTACTGGTTAAGTTAGGTTAGGAAGTGTGCATCTGTTGGGGTGCTATAATTTTGTTGAGTGCCCTTAAGGCCTATTCATTGTAGAGTATTTAATTTCTTAATTTTTATTACCATTTCCTCAGTGACTGATATTATTTTGTTGAAAACCCTTAAGGCCTATTCATTGTAGAGTATTTAATTTCTTATTTTTTAATACCATTTCCTAAGTGACTGATATTATTTTGTGAAAGCCCTGAAGGCCTGTTTCATGTGTGCAAGCAACATTTCTTAATACTTCAAATTTATTGTTGCCTGTATTTCTAATAATTTATATATCATGTATAACTTTTATTCCCCAGAGTAGTGTTTTAAGTTTAAGTTAAGAGGTGCGCATATTGGTGTACCATTATTTGATTGTGTTTGTAGTGTTGGAGGGAATATAAGTGTCTAAATTTTACAGTGTGTCTCATTCATCCCAGTCACAGACGCTATCTTTCCACGGGTCACGGACAATTCATTTTGTTTAGTAGATTTAAGTGTTCTTTTGCTGGTTCGGGATTTTTCTCAAAGGGGCGCTTCCACTGCCATTACCATCTATTAATTTTAATAAACCCCAAGTCAAGTGAGAAATTAAAGTCCAGTAAATTCCGACCGGTTACATATATATATATATATATATATATATATATATATATATATATATATATATATATATATATATATATATATAATATATGTGTGTGTGTGTGTGTTTGTATTATATTTTCATATATTATATGTATATTATAAAGTTAGAAGTGTGTAAGGACATAAGGTGAAGGATGACGCCACATTTTTCAATAACGTTGGCCTCGCCCTCGTCTCCCTCACTTGAGAAACTCATGACCCAAAAAATAGCTCTCATTAGCGCCTCAACTCTCTAGTTTATGCGCGGGTGAGCACACAAGTTTGGCCAGTTGTGTGGCATCATTATATTTATATCTTGCCACTGAGGATAACGTAGTGGGTCATCACCATCTGCTAAACTGCCATCATGGTAGAAATAATTAATATACTTTAGTATCTTCAGCACAAGAACACTTAGAAAATAGTTTTACTGTGGCTTCACTATGTTCGTGTGTGTGTGTGTGTGTGTCGTTACATAACAGTTATCGTTTTCTTTACAAAGAAATATAAATCAAATTGATATGATATTTACCCTTCGTTTAATCTTTGTGGAATATTAATCTGAACAGAATTATCATTGATGCGTTCACACTTACATCATAATCAAATAACTCTTCAGCAGTGTTTAACAATACGGAGAAAATCTTTGATGAGCCAACAGTATGTATACCGTGAAATGGTTAAAGGCACTGAACTAAATACCAGGACGAAGGTAAGGATGAATCATGAGAAGCTTGGCGGTTCTTCTGTACAGGTGAGTGAGGAGGCCGAGACACGCAACCTCACATTATTTGTTTATGGGAACCTTCACCTGTGGAATATTAATGGTGAGTGGACAGATGGGTACCAGACCATGCATGTCGCGGTATTGAAAATTTTTTCTCCAGCTAGATCCACTATTTATATTTACCACACAGGTTGCTGGGCCTATTTTAACCTCTGTCTAGGACCGGTCACCTTGATGTTGGTCATACACACAGAGAACTGCCTGATTATGGACTTTGTTTTTCAATTTCTTTTCGCAAAAGAACAGTCAGTTGTCAAATGTGTACCTTTTGGTTATTAAGAAGTAAAATAAATTCAGGGTAGCGAAGGTTTGCGAATTAAGAAAGTTTCTTGTGCCACAGAATAAAATCACTATCGTGATCGCTTTAAGATTCGCTGTTGTGACAAGGGTCAATACAAACAATAGACATCGTTCATGTGTATAGAAACCTCCTTTCATACTTTAAATAAAAACTGTCTCACGAGAGGAATGCACGAAGCACTAATGGCTGGGAATGCAACAATTCTGAATGGCTCTGACACTTTAATTTGCATTACAAACTTGCTAGCGGTTAGACCCTGGACTCTAATGGTAATTCCTTCCGCGGCTCTGTGACCCTCATCTAAATGATAATGACCGCTTAATTGTAATGGCAACAGTTCTTTCTCTCTGAGTTGTGTACAATCATTACTTGGGCTGGGTCGCCAGCATAGTGTGTACTTATTTTTGGTGTGTGTGTGTGTGTGTGTGTGTGTGTGTGTGTGTGTGTGTGTGTGTGCGTAAGTGTGTGTGTGTGTGTGTGTGTGCGTGTACATCCTCACGTCACTTCCAAATTGAAAAAAATAATAATAATATTTACAAATTCAATTGAAAAAAACAAGTTGTCAGACAATGAAGAAAAACAACAACATGTCAAACACAGAAGATGAAAGACAAGTCAATGAACCACACAAAAGTTACACACACATACACACACACACACACAAGAAGACCAAGACAAACAGAGATATTCTTCTGTTTTACCCGTACAAAAATGTCCCTGTGCTAATGTGACTCCCTGGGTCCCTTCTCCCGGCTCACTCAGTATATAACAATAATGACATTGTAAGTTAACTTTTTTGACGAAGGTGTTCGGTGTGTTGGTGTAAATTACTGAGAGAAAAAAGGATCCGACGAAATGACTTATAAACAGTCAGTTAAAAATTCCTCCATTCTTATACTAAGCTA
The DNA here is from genome assembly GCF_018991925.1 of Homarus americanus. Lineage (NCBI taxonomy): Eukaryota > Metazoa > Arthropoda > Malacostraca > Decapoda > Nephropidae > Homarus > Homarus americanus. The sequence continues at coordinate 8,503 of NW_024711913.1, read as the reverse complement.
CGCAATGCCGCGCCACGCTAAATTGTATCACCCCCGAATTGTGGTTGGTGAAATCCCGCTACGCCACAGCATAACACTATATAATGGTACTACTTTATGAAGGTAACCTTTAAATTAAATAGGGTACCCCCAATTATAGTACCAATTCCAACACACAGTAACTAAATCCATCAGGACCCCACAAATCGGTACGCTACTCTACGTCTGATCACGGTATTGGTTCCCAAAATGATAAAAATTACAATTGAGAAAACGCATTTATTCTAGATACATATAATTAGCATCCCTTAGGAGACCAAATTATCATACAGAATACTTCGAGATTCTTTACCATAGTTTTGTCCCCATAATAGTGTTGAGTTAACGTAGCTAATTACGACAGTCTCAGTGTTAATTTCAATGTAATCTTTATATCTTAATTTTAGTAGAGAACTTTAAGTCAACCCTTTACAAGGAATATTCAGCGTAAGAACATTTGTACATAAACACTGCACACTTTACGCACCTAATTTCTAACAGGAATTCGCAGGAAAATTAAAGAACATACTGAAAATAACAAACGTTTACATAAATAAAACGATAATTAAAGGAAAATGAACGTCAATAACATAAGTCAAAAGCAAAATGAAAATAAAATAAAAGCTCACTAGGCTTGACGGAAACGAACAGTACAGCCGCTGGCGTCATGGTAACCCATAACAACGGTGAGTCATATTCCACCACGGTGCTATAGGCTTAATCATGGTACACACACCATAGGCCTATATAAAAATGTTTCGAATACAACAAAATTTCCCCCACAGATAACTTATTACGACACTTGGCTTGGATTCACATATATTCGTCCGATGACTAACTTCTCGTCAGTGGATATCTAAAAATAATAATAACTGCCGAATCTAAAACACAAAAATAACGTAAAAGAAATAATTAACTTCAAAATTAAACTTATAAATCTTTCATAACTATATACACATACTTATACTGTACTGTAATTTTGAGTGAACCATATACGAGCAATAGTCATCGCAGGAATGTTTGTTCATCACTACCCTAAGTACAGATCCCACTAAATGCTAATCGCTGGCAAAGTTAATTCACACCGAAAAAAATATAAAGTTCTGAAAAAAATACATCCATGACCATACAGAAATAATAAAATAATAAATAAAAGAAACACAGAAAGCCAATAACGGAAGTTCAAAGGCAAAAGAAACAATTATTTTACTATGTTTGACAAAAGAGAAGTAGCTAGCTATTACAAGTTTTAGCTAAACATATTATTTACTTTAACAGATTAAAAAATTAAACATACTTTACTTCACACACCTTGATAAAAAATAGATTAGGGACTTTTAGGTTTGCTGAACTTAATGTTTTAGTAGATATAAGTCAGTATATTGTAGATAGTAGAAATAGGCTCTGCTTTAAAATTTTTGTTTAGCTATTTCTTTCGGGAATTGTTAACAAAGTACTGTAAATAAAGTTCAAAGGAAATATCTATTACCTTTACAGTTTTACATAAAATAATGATTACCAAAATGAATTTACAATGGTTTTGGAATCCCTAACAGTTCCAGGAAAAGCAGCTACAGATTTTGCAATCCTACAACCTAATCTAACCCATAATTCATTAATGAAACATTGAATGTCAGTTACAATACCTTTTAACTGTTCCTCCAAAGAAACATATTTTTTAAACAATGCATAAAATTACAAGAGAACCATCTATTTTTAAGAAAAGATTAACAGTTCATTAAACAAAGAAGAATCCAAAGATTATTTAAATACTTATTGAAGCTTTGCAAAAAATTACTTTTTTAAAGCTTGACAAAAAATGGTAAATACTTCTCAAAGCTTAGCAACAAAGGTTTAATTACTTCTCAAAGCTTGGCAACAAAGATTGAATTACTTCTCAAAGGTTGACAAAAAAGATTACAGTAATAACTTCTCAAACCTTAGCAAAAAAGATTAATTACTTCTTAATTTTGGCAAAAAATATTAATTACTTCTCAAAGCTTGACAAAAATATAATTACTTCTCAACCCTTGGCAAAAAAGATCACTTACTTCTTTAAGCTTGGCAAAAAGATTAATTCTCAAGCTTGACAAAAAAGTTATTGCCGGTACTTCTCAAAGCTTGATAACAAACATTAATTACTTCTCAAAGCTTGGCAAGAAAGCTTAACTACTTCTCAAAGCTGTGCAAAAAAGATTAATTACTTCTTAAAGCTTGGCAAAAAATATTAGTTCTCAAAGTTTGACAAAAAGATTAATTACTTTTCAAAGCTTGGCAAACGAGATTAGTTACTTAACAAAGCTTTACAAAATTTATATATACCAGCTATACAGATCCCGCACAAAGCATGACCTGAAAAACTGTCTTACAAACCTTGCTAAGAAGACTTGAATGCTTGATCACAGACAAAATTATCATGTATAACATAAGAACATAAGAAAGTGGGATACTGCAGGAGGCCGACTGGCCCATGCAGGGCAGATCCCTTTCACACCCATCCCAGCACTTCCATGTGCCTATCCAACTTCGTCTTGAAGCTCCCTAGCGTCCCCGATCCTACTATAGAACTCGGTAGCCTATTCCACATATCCACAACTCTATTACCAAACCAGTGCTTGCCTATATCCTTTCTGAATCGGAATTTATCTAATTTAAAGCCATTTGTTCTAGTTATTTCGTTATTACTGAGCTTCAGAACATCTTCCATTTTACCCTTGTTAATCCCACTTACCCACTTGTACACCTCTATCATATCTCCCCTAACTCTACGCCTCTCTAATGAATGTAAGCTTAAGCTTTTCAGTCTTTCTTCATATGGAAGGTTTCTATTATGACTCTATTTTTGTCATTCTTCTTGGTACTCTCTCCAAAGAATCTATGTCCATTCTATAATAAGGACACCAGAACTGAACCGCATAATCCATGTGTGGTCTTCTACCACGCAAAGTTTCAAGATAACGTCAGCAGTTCTGTTACTCACAAGACCCAGATATGAACCCAAGAACTTGGTTTGCCTTGTTGCGAACGCTAATACATTGTTTTCAGGGCTTCAAGTCGTTGCTAACAAACACAATTCCAGCAGATCTTTTTCACAAACTGAGCTTCTATTTCCGTGTTACCTAGTTTATACTTAACGTTTGTATTCGTCTTCCCTATCTGTAGTACCTTGCATTTATCAGTATTAAAATTCATTTGCCAGTTTACTGACCACTCATGTAAGGTATCTAGATCTCTTTGAAGGTGTTCAAAGTCACTGTCTGAATTTATCACTCTCCCCATTTTGGTATCATCTGCAAATTTACTAATCCTACTAGTTATGCCTAAATCAAGATTATTAATGAATATAACAAACAGCAGAGGGCCTAATACAGATCCCTGGGGAACTCCGCTTTTGACCGCACCCCAGTCTGACTTTAATCCATTTATGCTGACTCTTTGTTTCCTACCAGTTAACCATGACCTAATCCATTTTAATAATGATCCACCTATTCCATGTGCTTCTACCTTCCTTATCAATCTCTCATGAGGGACTCTATCGAATGCTTTACCGAAATCTAAATAAATTATATCATATGACTTATCATTATCTACCGCTTCATATACTTCTGAGAAAAAGCTAAGCAAATTTGTGAGACAAGAACGTCCCTGGGTGAACCTGTGCTGAGAAGAATGAATTAAGTTGAATGTTTCAAGGTGGCTTCTGATTTTCGTAGCAATAATTGACTCTAGCAACTTGCCTATGATTGACATGAGACTAATGGGACGGTAATTTGATGCAATTGATTTATCACCCTTTTGAAAAATCGAACTACATTTGCAAGTTTCCAAGCTTTCTGGCACTAGGCCCCATTCTAATGAGACTTATTACATAAAACTGCTAATGGATTACTCAACTCCATCTCTACATTCTTTTATTATTCTAGCATATACCCCGCCTGACCAGGCGATTTATGAGGCTTCAGTTTGTTAATTACTTTAAGCAATATCGTTACTAGTAATATTGATATTCATCAACATATTTTCTATACTGTCGCATACCTTATGAACTTCTGGAACTGTGCTAGGTTTTCATTTGTGAATACGGAGCGAAAATGACTATTTAACGTACTACACATTTCTAACTCATCATCAGTCATTTCTCCTGTCGAAGTTTTAAGGGGACCTATTGTATCTCTAACCTTTGATTTATACAGTTGATAAAAAACTTTGGGGTTATTTTTCGATTCGTTTGCTACCTTGATTTCATAATTTCTCTTTGCTTTCCTAATTTCTGTTTGTACCTGTCTTGTTAGGTTCTGATAGTAACCAAGTAAGTGATTTTCGCCTTTCTTAACTTTTTTATATACTCCTTTCTTTTTCCCTAGAAGATCTAAGAGTCTATTATTCATCCATTTTGGTTGGTTCCGTATCGATCTGAATTTTCTTTTAGGGATGTGTTTATTTTGGGCATTATTGATTGTCGCAATGAATTGTTCATAAGTAGCTGCTAAATTAAATTCGGGGTTATCCCGTCCTAAGTTGACAGTTTCCGGAGGTGTGGGGGGAATTAATCTTTTGACCATTGGGTCATCCCTTAGGTCTCTCCTTAAGCTACCGTAATTAGCCTTCCTAAAATCCGGGATCAAGGCCGAATTTTCCTTCTTCCTGCCATCCCATATTATGTTAAAATATATGGCTTTATGATCACTGTTTCCTAGTTCGTCTCCAATCCCAACATCTTTTACTAGATTTTCATTATTACTGAGAACTAAATCGAGGATATTATTTCCTCTAGTGGGCGAGTTTATGAATTGATATAAAAAACTATCTTGTACTACTTCTAGAAAATCTTCAGATTCATTATCGCTAAGTTGATTTTTCCAATCTATGCCTGGAAAGTTGAAATCGCCTAGAATATATACATTGTTTCTATCAGATGCCTTCTTTATTTCCTCCCATAGCAATTTACCATCGTTCCTACTCAAATTAGGTGGTCTATATATAACACCAATGACTACGGATTCACTGCCCTCACCAATCTCTACCCAAATACTTTCATTGTCGCTATTTGTTTTAATGTTTGATTTATTGCAGCTTTTTAATGACACCCTGATATACACTGCTACACAGCCACCTCTCCTTCCTACTCTGTCAGATTTAAATAGGTTATATCCTGGAATATGAAATTCTGCTAAAAAATGCTTGCTGTTTGAATTTATCCATGTTTCCGTTATTGCAATTATATCTATGTTCTCTTTACTAACAATGGCCCTGAGCTGGTCCATTTTGTTACACAGGCTTCTACTATTAGTATAATAAAAACTCAATATATTTCTTCCGTTTCTATCTGTTTTACATTTATTACTTTGATGTTTGTTATTATGACGAACTATATTTTCAGCATTATCTACTTCTGTTTCACTACTTCCCAGGACCTGCTTGTTTTTGACTCCCATTTTCCCCGACCCCTCTCTACTGGCGAAACCCCCCCTTCGGAGTGACAATTTCACGCTCCAGGGATGCAGACAACGTCTTTACCCCCTCACGAGACAAGTGTACTCCGTCGCGACAGTACAGGTAGTCGTTGCCATAAAATCGTTGCCAGTCATCAATGAATGCCCAACCATTGTTTGCACAATGTTTTTCCAGTCGGCAATTAATAGCAATTGCCCTGGACAGCCATTCACGACCAACCCCTCTTCTAGGCAAGACACCACATACCATCGGGATCCCTCCCCTATCTCTAATCTTCCCCAGCGCCTCCCTATACCTCTTGAAAAGTTCCTCACTCCTAACCTTACCTATGTCGTTTCCTCCCACACTAAGACACACTACTGGATTGGTACCCTCCCCTGACAAAACTCTGTCTAACCTCTCGGCTACATGCCCTATCCCAGCCCCAGGAAAACATACCCTAGTCCTACGTTTCCTATCTCTCGCACAAAAAGCCCTCTCCATAAACCTCACCTGGCTGTCACCAACTACCACGACCTTACCTGTGGGCAGGGTTTGTACAACTGCCCTTTCCTCTCCTTGATCCATACCGTCACGTTTCGTCACGCTCCCCGATGGCGAAATCCTCCATTACAGCAAAAGTGTGTAGCGGCCTGCTCCAAGTGTCTGTTTAACCTAACCTTAGTACAAAGTCTATTGGTGTCCTCAATTTTATAGAGGTTAGCCACCCGAAGTCAATAAGAGACAAAGAAATAATCCAAGCAGCCACCACTATCTAGCCTAAACTGTTTAGCCTGACCGTGGTAAAGTCTAACGGGGGACCTTAAATTTTATAGAATAATAATACAGGCAACTACCTAACCTAACCAACCACTACCGGGCCGCCTAACCTAACCACTACTTTCGCCGGAGGTTTCGTCACGCTCCCCGATGGCGAAATACTCCATTACAGCAAAAGTGTGTAGTGGCCTGCTCCAAGTGTCTGTTTAACCTAACCTTAGTACAAAGTCTATTGGTGTCCTCAATTTTATAGAGGTTAGCCACCCGAAGTCAATAAGAGACAAAGAAATAATCCAAGCAGCCACCACTATCTAGCCTAAACTGTTTAGCCTGACGCGTAAATTTGGTGTTTTATCCGTAGAGTTTTTTAATAAATCTGGTGATATGGAACCACACACAACCCCCCTTAACCTGGGATAATGCAATCAAATGGATAATTGCTAACTATTCTCAGAGATAATGCAATACGCGGTATCGTGGATAATGCAATCAAATGGTTAGTTGCTAACCGGGGGCTGCGCCCCCGGACCCCCTGTGTTAGATACTGTATTTGGTCATGATGAATTGTCTATTAGACTATAAGAAATCCTCTTCCTTCTTGTATTGGCAAGGGGAGTTTGCTTTAACTTAGGTATGCTAGCCTAAGTAAAAACAGATGCCCCTTCCTTATTGGTGTTGTCGATGGCACAGCACAGCACAGCACCGTGCCTATGACGAAATCAACTTCATTAAACTCAACTCATACTTCAAATGCACCAAGAGAACTTGCACACCCGAATGGGAGACCGTCAGAGTGGGAGACGGTCGTGAAAGCGTCTGCCCTTGTACGCTGGATGGAACTATTTCACTACAGTAAGGGGTAGGGGCACCTCGGTCATATTATACAACATACCAAAGAAGTTCCACACCCGCATGGGAGACCGTCAGAGTCAATCGGGGGTCGATTTAATAGCATACTACAGAAACTTGCACACACGAATGGGAGACCGTCAACGTCAATCGGGGGTCGATTTAATAGCATACTACAGAAACTTGCACACCCGAATGGGAGACCGTCAAAGTCAATCGGGGATCGATTTGATAGCATACCACAGAAACTTGCACACCCGAATGGGAGACCACAAAGTCAATCGGGTCGATTTAATAGCATACTATGAAACTTCGCACACCCGGAATGGGAGACCGTGAAAGTCAATCGGGTCGATTTAATAGCATACTACAGAAATCAACACCATCGGGAGACCGCCAAAGTCAATCAAAGGTCAGATTTAATAGCATACTACAGAAAATTTGTACACCCGAATGGGAGACCGTCAAAGTCAATCGGGGGTCGATTTGATAGCATACTACAGAAACTTGCACACCCGAATGGGGAGAGACCGCCAAAGTCAATCGGGCCGATTTGATAGCATTAACAGCAGAAACTTGCACACCAATGTAAGACAGCCGTGTCAATCAGTCGATTTGATAGCATACTACAGAAACTTGCACACCCGAATGGGAGACAGTCAAAGTCAATCGGGGGTCGATTTAATAGCATACTACAGAAACTTGCACACCCGAATGGGAGACCGTCAAAGTCAATCGGGGGTCGATTTAATAGCATACTACAGAAACTTGCACACCCGAATGGGAGACCGTCAAAGTCAATCGGGGATCGATTTGATAGCATACCACAGAAACTTGCACACCCGAATGGGAGACCGTCAAAGTCAATCGGGGGTCGATTTAATAGCATACTACAGAAACTTGCACACCCGAATGGGAGACCGTCAAAGTCAATCGGGGGTCGATTTGATAGCATACTACAGAAACTTGCACACCCGAATGGGAGACAGTGAAAGTCAATCGGGGGTCGATTTAATAGCATACTACAGAAACTTGCACACCCGAATGGGAGACAGTGAAAGTCAATCGGGGGTCGATTTAATAGCATACTACAGAAACTTGCACACCCGAATGGGAGACCGTCAAAGTCAATCGGGGGTCGATTTAATAGCATACTACAGAAACTTGCACACCCGAAGGGGAGACCGTCAAAGTCAATCGGGGGTCGATTTGATAGCATACTACAGAAACTTGCACACCCGAATGGGAGACCGTCAAAGTCAATCGGGGGTCGATTTGATAGCATACTACAGAAACTTGCACACCCGAATGGGAGCCAGTCAAAGTCAATCGGGGGTCGATTTAATAGCATACTACAGAAACTTGCACACCCGAATGGGAGACCGTCAGAGTCAATCGAGGGTCGATTTAATAGCATACTATA
>NW_024711912.1:0-13135 GCF_018991925.1 Homarus americanus | reverse complement strand
TGGGAATATTTTCACGGAATAAGTCGGAGTAACTCCCCTCTTGCCCAAAAGCGATCCAAGGAGTTAATTCACAGAGCGAAAATCTAGACGAGTCTTCCTTGTTTGTTTTAGGTCATAACAACGAAAAGTTTAATAATGTTTATTACAATGATTCAGGTTTACTGTAATTCTTCTTTTTTATATTTTTAGTATTTTGTAGATTTTTTTCACCCAGTTCATTTCTTGTTTAGATTCATTATTGCAATTATTTTTATTACAGAGTTGAATTAAAAGTTTATATCTAAGTATTTTACAGCTTCACAAATACTTTTATAAAATGTTGATACACACAGTGGACAGTTTTTAGTTCTTTTTTGTAATACCTCAGTATTACTCTGTTAAATTCTTACCATTTACACCTGACCATATATTTATTTATTTTACAAATTGTTTAAAGAGAGAACATCACCAGCAGGATACAGATGATGAAGTAAATAGAAGTTTGTAACCTAACCCTACCCCCCACTGCTACCCCTCCCTCTTGTCCCACATTCCTACTCGTCACTCCTACCCCTTACTCCTACCCCTTACTCCCACCCCTTAATCCCACCCCTTATTCCCACCCCTTATTCCCACCCCTTGCTCCCACCCCTTCCTTCTACCCCTTACTTCTACCCCTTACTCCTACCCCTTACTTCTACCCCTTACTTCTACCCCTTACTCCTACCACTTACTCCTACCACTTACTCATACCCCTTACTCCCACCCCTTGCTTCCACCCCTTGCTTCCACCCTCTTACTCGTACCCCTTGCTCCCAACCCTTACTCCTACCCCTTACTGCCACCCCTTACTGCCACCCCTTACTCCCACCCCTTACTCCTACCCCTTACTCCGACCCCTTAATCCCACCCCTTAATCCCACCCTTACTTCCACGCCTTACTCCCACCCCTTACTCCCACCCCTTACTCCTACCCCTTACTCCCACCCTTTACTCCCACCCTACTCCCACGCCTTACTCCCACTCCTTACTCCCCACCCCTACTCCCCACCCCCATCTCCACCCCCTCACTCCTACCCCTTACTCCCACCCCCACTCACACACTCTAACTCCCACCTACTCCCACGCCTACTCCCCACATGCCTTACTCCCCACCCCTTACTCCCAATTAATTTACTCCCACCCCCACTCCCACCCCACTCCTACCCCCATCTTCACCCTACTCCCCCACCCTTACTCCCACCCCTTACTCCCACGCCTTACTCCCACGCCTTACTCCCACCCCTTACTCCCACCCCTTACTCCCACCCCTTACTCCCACCCCTTACTCCCACGCCCTACTCCCACGCCTTACTCCCACGCCTTACTCCCACCCCTTACTCCCACCCTCTTACCTCCCACCCATTACTCCCATCCCTTACTCCCCACCCCACTCCCACCCCTTACTCCTACCCCTTACTCCCACGCCTTACTCCCACCCTTACTCCCACGCCTTACTCCCACCCCTTACTCCCACCCCTTACTCCCACCCTTCACTCCTACCCTTCGCTTCTACCCCCACTGTTACCCCACACTACGCTGGTAATTGAAGACATCATACATTTGTTCACTTAGACACCACTTATTATTCAGGACCTAATGGCTATAATATCAGAGTCATTATTCTTAACTCAACTTTATATATATATCAATTGTCAAAAATCTTCACCACAAGAAAGAAAAGAACAGTCGGGTATGGCAGAAAATGTAATAAACGAACATGGAGTAAGACATCAAGCTCCATATTGTAAACAAGATCATCGTCATTGTTTATTTATTGCGAGGAAAAATATTGTTCGCAATATAATTATAAAAACCTTCTGTAATTCATTCTCTTTATTACACTAAAAGGTAATGAAGTATGTAAAGAAAGTAGTTTATAAATTACTAAAATAAAAATACGTATAAAAAAGTAAAATAACATCTATTGATGGAATAGAAAAGAATTATATCGTAAGTGGGTAAAAGATTTCTTGGGTAGGTTTTAGAATACAATAACTGTTTTCTGCATTACACCGATGGTTCCAAGTCAGAAATTATCCTTAAGTTTTGTGAATCAGTATTTACAGTTTTTCTTAAAGGGTGACTTAAGTTACGGTCACACGATCCCTTTGATGAGCAATTAATTTGGAGCAAGAAATTACGAGTAATTTCTCCCAAATGTGGTCACACGAGTGGCTCTTGGTTCAGTTACTACAGCAAGAAAAAAAAGTTAACGCCGCTGTGCGAGTAGAAGGGAGACGGAACATCACAACAACAATGCAGACGACGCAGCAGCTATCCTTGGTATTATTGTTATTATTAAAAGAAATGAGAGAAAGCGAAGAAAAACTATTGGGGACTCGTAAGTGGCTGGCGAGGAGGAGGAACGAGTGTTTAATATAGACTGGTTCAACTATCGTAGTTACAGTAGGGAGGGTTGTTAGTGTGTGGAGAATGACCGGCTGTATGGGCTTGTGTTTTGTAAACAAACACGCCAAAACACCACCCAAATAATAAACTCAGTGTGTCGTAAAAAAACTGTTTGTGCATTTTATACATAATGTTATTGATCTATGTTATATATAGCCAAGGTAAATACTCGATAAATAAGCTTCGTGTCATTAAATATGGTATTAACCGGGTTTTGAACCGATAATCTTGCTCGAAATAGTCAAGAAATTGACTATCACGATTGTCAATAAAAATGCTTCAAAAACTTGCTCGAATTTCTCGAAAATTGCTCGAAATAACTTTCCGGCAAGAAATTGCTAAAAAAAAATGCGCCCATGTGACCAGTGCTTTAAGAATTGTATGATATCCTCATGGCAATGGAAACACACACACACACACACACTCACCCCATACACAGTCACACACTCACCATGCACAATCACACACACCCATACACACACCGTACATGCACAAACCATACCCACAAATACACACACACACCATACATACACACACCATACACATACACACACCATACACACATACACACACACACACACACACACCATGCACACACCATACAAACAAACAAACACACACCATATACACACACACACACACACACAATGCACACACACACACCATGCACACTCACACACACACACACCATGCACACTCACACCATGCACACACACACACACTAATTGTTTTAATTTAGTTCTTGGAACTCTTAAGTGGCAGCGCTTGATGTAAACACTTCTTGGCATTTTCTGTTTATCTAGTAGCAGGTATACACACAGATGTAATATGAGAAAATAAATTATGAATTCTGTCCAGGGAAGTGTTGTGAATATGACCTTGAGATAACACTTGTGTTAAGTGTGAATTTCCCTGTCTAGTGATATGTCCAACTACTACTCTGGGCCGCGAGACAGTGGTAGTGATTACAGATTGCCCACGAGGGGGCTAGTTTATTGGGCACCCCCTTACATCCTGTGCAAGGTGAAGCGCAGAAGCGTTTACAGTGCCCAACTGGGAAGCATGCGGAGTTCATGCTTGCCTTTATGACTCATGCATTAAGGGCGTAAAAGGCCTGAAGGGTCATGGGTTTTGTCAGCAAGTTACATAAAGTGACAATGATGAGTGTGTGGGGGGAAAATTCCCGGTACAATTTATCTGTTTATGGCAAAGTGTGGCAGGTCCCTATTAATGTGAGCGGTGTTTACTGAATCAGCTGACCCTGGCTCGACCTTTTGAGAGACGCAAGCCAAGTGATCTAAGAGTCGTGAATAACATGGTGAATTACTTGGTGTTATTCATTTGGGTGAATATTTGTATAAATCAAAGGTGCTGTCACACACACACACACACACACACACACCACACGTGGCACACCACCAACACACAGTTTCTGAGAAGGAGTTTGAGATTGTATTTAACGAAGTCTTAACTGGGAAAATGTTGTATGGCTTTTGTTATGGGGTAAGTTCTGGCGTGAACATTAAGACTATTTTCATAATTTTTTGTAACTAATATTTTTATCTGCCTGGTACAATTATTTATTAATTTGTATTGTAAGTTATGTCTTGATAGTCGATGTAATGTAACAATTTATTTTTGTGTTAATGTTCATATAGATTGGTTCAGTGTTGCGGCTCTGACTCGTCAACGATGTTAATAAGCTCTTGAGTACATACTGCTGGTGAAACTATGTTATATTAACAACACGACAGACAAGTACTATAATACCTTAACATTTAACAATAATTCAGCCTTAATTTAATTTTTTCACCAACTTAAGACACATAACCCAGAAGGAAGTAAGACGGGCAACATAACGCGGGATATCGTGGCTTCACTAAGTGCAAATTATGGAACTTGAGGTAACACATTATGGGAAAATGCGATCCCTGCTAAGTGGTTCTCCTCAACATGGACGCAAACATCAGATGGACAAAGAAACAGAAGAATCCCGGATATACATTCATTTATTCTACAAAAAAGTTACGTAAACGAGCGTTAAATACGTTTAAGTAATCACAGTTTACGAAGCTGAAGTCGAGATATTAGAAGATGAAGAAGACTTTAGCATATCAGTATACCCCACGACCGGCGCCAGGATGTTAAGTGTGCCATCAGGGTATATTAGCGCTGAGAGACGGGTGCTATCGTGGTATATTAGCATACCTTCACCTGAATGGTATATCAAAAAGTACAGGATTTACTTCACAGATATTTAGTTATATCTATCGGTATATTATATAAATTATATCAATATATCTGTGTATACCAAATATGGCATCAGAGTATATCACCGTTTGCCATCATATTCTCTAAATAACCTCAAAGTATACCCCCGAATGTTTAATATCATACACTATAAATGACACTGTAGTATGTTAGTATATAATCAGGGTATAACATAAATAATATCAGCATTGTTTAGAATATCATATATATTAAGCGTGAGGAATGGATGTATATGATTCAATATATCACAGTTACATAAAGCGGTATGTCAGCTCATCAGCATATCACTAGAATGACATCAGAGTATAGGACACTATACTCCAATAAATACTGTCAGGTATCTAAGTATATCAGGGTAATCACTGAGAAGTGTCAGAACATATCAGCATATTCCTTGACTGGTAACGAAGCATATCAACATACTCAAAGTATAATCAATGTCTCCGGAATAAACAAGCCAGTGACAGCAGCATATATTTCTGAAAATCAGCTGTGAAATATGTTCAGAACAGCCCAAAGTATACTATAATACTAAGCAACATTTGAAATATACCAGTATACTTCTTAACAGTCAGGGAAAAAATCATTATACAGATTAGTGTCCTCGAAGCAGATCAACTTGTCTCCTGCTTTCTGGGGGCCCATTAGTGGCATATCAGTATATCCAAAGAGACACATCGGAGTATATTACCATATATCCCAAGTGCCATGAAGGGATATCAACATACCAGAGTATATTAACTAGCTCTCATAGTCTTCCACTCTCTCTTAGATCCATCAGAATATGTCAGCATATCACCCTATCTTCTGAAGGTCCAGTTTACCTTGTTCCGAAAGTATGTCGAAGCATACTAACAGATCCCCTGAATGCCTTGAGAACATATCAGCATACTTCTAGGTTAATTCATATCATATCAGTATATCCCCTGAATCTAAGGTATAGCTAACCTCATTTCAAATTATTATTAGAGTATGTTAACATATTCCCTTAGAAGCATACCAGCATATCTCTTATGTCATTACAGTCAACCAGTATACGCTCAGAGATAGATGAAAGCATATCAGGGTATATTAGCATACCCTGTAAGAGAGATATGAGCCTAGCTACATAACCAAGTATATCAGCATACCCCATATGCTCTTATAGTACATCAGCACACCCTCTGAGAGACAGAACCATACCAACATATCAGAACATATTAGTATATCCTTTAGAGTGATATGAACATAATGGCATATCAGATGACAAGAGTATATCAGCATAGTCTTTGAGGAGCATATCAGACCAACCTAGCATAAGCTCTTTAAGATAGATGGGAGCATATCTTAAATAGATTGGAACATACCGGAGCATATTAGCATATTAGCATATTAGCAAGGTGAGGAGGAGGAGGAGGAGGCAGGTGTCCACCGACCAGGTATGCCGATAGTCTGGTGATAATGTGGGTAAAACTGGTGTGTGTGTGTGTGTGTGAGTGTGTGTGTGTGTGTGTGTGTGTGTGTGTGTGTGTGTGTGTGTGTTCGTTCTCATGTTTATTTCTTGTAAGGTATGTGTCACCTAGCCGGCCATTTTGTTTACATTTTCGGTCGCTCTAAAATACCATTAAAACAATATTGAGTATAAACGTTTGGCTCAACTGATGATCTCAAACATGTCCCAACTTTTTTTTGCCTCAACTCCACATTCTGTAACTCATTTAGGTAGATGTCCCTCACTACACATACACTGGACTATGTGTAATGTTGCAGCTAATGTGTTATCAAGATATTGCACATTATAAGTTCATGTGTGGTCATTATTATATCAAACGGAGGAATTTTAAAGAGCTATTACACCACCTGTATCATTAGTTGTCGCCAGGTGAAGGAATGTTTAGGTAGATTATATTTTATTTACTGTAATTAAAGTTTCAATACCTAAGACGTTCCACTATAAGAGTCTTTCAACCTCAGGTAAGGTCTAAAGACTTTCTACTCTAGGTCTTACACCCTGGAGTAGCTGTATCGTCCACATAGGTAATTACTCCACAAGGAACTACAAGTTACACCTTGATGTAATACTTCATTTATTGCCAAACTTTATAGGGAAATATTTTTTCACAAAGAATTTCAAGTTACAATTTCACATAACAAGTCACATTACAAACGTTCCTTCGGCTTACAGTTAAACTTTGCAATGTCAAGATATTTTTTTCACTGCAGAGGAAAGTATGCGTCATCATCACCACACACACACACACAAAGACAAAACTCCTGTATCCAGATTCTCAAAAGTTTATAAATTAAATTCTTCCCTAAAATTAAACAGACAATACATCTATTTATCATAGAGTATGTGAACAATATCGACGCCATATTGGTTACCATCTTTGAGTTATATAATTAGTTAGCTTCATAGTGTTAATTATTTAGTTAAAAAGGAAAAATAATCTACTAGTGTGTGTTGTGACCAAAATATATCAACATTGTATTTACTTTCTCCTCCAGGGGGCACTAAGTCTAGAAAAATGACACAATTGACATCTACATAAAGTGACTGATCAAGGGTAGATATTGGCTACCTTTTGTGTTACTTTGAGGTCGTAAGAACACACAGAGCTGCTCTTAAGGATGTTTACCACAATACACCTCAACCAGTTTCTCATTCACTAAGGTCAAACAATAAATCTGGTTCACAAGATACACCGTAAATTTTATTAGAATACAATAATCAATTACTGTATTATTGTATTGAGGCGAATAGTCTTATGGTGTTAAGATGTGTTCTTAAGCCACGAAGGTAAACAAAAGGTATTCAATATCTGCCTTGGTTGACGATGATCTGTAGACGTTAGCAAGTCCTCCTCCTCCTGCTCTCGAGTAAGGTAAGGAAGGCCTCACCTGACCAAAATTGTTAATTAAGATAGATTACCTGAAGATTAACCCTCCCAGCTTATTTCAATTAATGATTAACCTAACGCTACTTGGGAAGTTAAGTTAGGTTAGGTTAGGTTAGGGTAGGGTAGGGTAGGGTAGGGTAGGGTAGGGTAGGGTAGGGTAGGGTAGGGTAGGGTAGGGTAGGTCAGGTCAGGTCAGGTCAGGCAGTGCCAGTGTAGTTAATCTTGAGGTTAAATAAACTAGAGGCTAATCTTCACATGAGCCAGTAAGACACTTTGACGGAGGCGTTACGTACAACAGGAAAGCTCTGATAACATATAATGTACAGTATATACCGTTTAAGTTGCGTCAGCAGCTCTATACACCACTTATTGACTTACTCATTCACTGCCGTAGAAATATTTACTTCTCTAACAGTTTTCTATATGGTTCCCAGTCATTATAATACGACCTTGTAAAATCAAATGATCTAAATTAAACTAAACTTATCCAAATTAAACTTATTAGCTAACAAATCCTTCTAAAACACGATATATGCAAATCAAAAGTTCTAAATTCAACTTAACTTATCGTAATATAACTATTATAACTAAACCATTTTAATTAAACCTAACCTAAACACCTCAAGTGCCACAAACAGAAGGAAAAAACACCTTTAATATTATCGTGTAGGAGGCCCCTGTAACCCACTAACTCCAGGTAATGCATCTATATCAATCTACCTGCGTTAGAAGCTCTATACGTGGCTATGATCGTTACCCACTGCTGGAGAACATTTGTACTTCTATAATTACCCTGGAGAAACAATGCACCAATTTACGATTTATTTATTTTATTTTTCATTTATTTTTTATTCTTGGTCCATACTGTAAACATCGCCCGCTTGTGAGTCCTGTCAGCCATTTTGTTCTAACTTTCGGGGATTCTAAAATAAGCTATAAATAAATAAATAAATAAATAAATAAAACAAGCATCTTTTGTTTTTCTAACCCATGAGCTGTGAGTCTTCATTATATACTTCAACATTACTGTAAACTAAGGCTAGAGAGGGTGTGTACAGTACTAGTGGAGTCAAGACGAGAAGGTATTTCAAATCCATAAAGGGTTTTACAAGTGGAGAGTCTTACAAGTGGAGGGTCTTACAGGTGGAGAGTCTTACAAGTGGAGGGTCTTACAGGTGGAGGATTTTAATAAGGATAAATACAGCAAGCTAAGGTATATGTAAGAAGAATATTATCTCGTTAGTATCCATTCCTCTTCCACTATCCTGCGAGGTGGTGTATTAATAGGCACAGATACTCATGATACAGAAGGAATAAAGAGAAAGACGCAAGATACCTATAAAATGCGACAGAATATACCCACACATGCGTAATCCTAACCCATCCCAACCCAACCCAACCCTATCCTACCCCCAGCTTCACCACAGTACACAAAGTCATTCTTGGTATCAGAATGACGCCTAAACACCCTGTATCGCCTAAGACACATTTGAATCGGATGGTTCGTTGACGGTTTTATTTCTTCGGTAAAAACCAGAGAAGCAATTAGTTCGTGGGAACAGTGAGTCAAAATACTTCACATCAGCTTCGTTTACGACCTCCAGCTGATATTTACTTCTGTTGTCTATATCAATCACATTTTATAATGAAAACAAAAATATGGTTAGTTACTTAAAAATGAAAAAAACATCATACTTAGATACTTAAGATACTTAAAAATAAAAACACTCTTTGATACTTAAATTAGGACAAAATAAACGGACATAAAGATTTAACTATGAGCGGTGGATATTACGACATGTACCGGCTATCAATACAGAGGCGCTATTTAGCCGTGAAGTTCTCTCAGAAACTCAACAAGACAATATGTGGTCACGTAAAAATTTCAGGTTAATTTTTAACACCATCCGTCATTTTAAACCTTGGCACCTGTAGATTAAGAAAATATATGGTGATATTTTTTCTGATGGGATAAAGGTCGTATTTGTCCAGAGAAGTAAGAGAGGAAAAAAATCACTTGAGAGGCATGACGCACAGAGTGTCTAAGGTGATAAAAGATCATATACTACCATTTGGGTTTTCAAATTAAGTTCATTACATAAAATATCAAACTCATAAAGATTACAAAAGAACAGAACATCATGAGCTCTCTACAGCTATTGTCAGCCGTCAATATGCTGATGTACAGAAGCTACACAATGTTATTGGTGACTGTAATCCCAGGAAAATGATGCTCTTTTAAACTTGGTAACTGGAGCTGTAATGCCAGAAAATGCCAAATATGACAATCTATGTGCATATGAAGTTGGAAGACAAAATTATGAAAATTTTGTCAAGAAACGTATTGTTGGTCCATTGAGCATCTGGGAAAAGATGTCCAAGGTTAATCTTCTGTCGTGGAAAGCAGCAAATAAGACTTCAACCATCAAATTGCTATCACAAGTTATAGAACTTAAGCAGGACATACAGTATATGCATCACAGAAGGGCAGCACTGTACATATCAAGTCACCAGACACTGATGTGTTTGGCATATTAAAGCAGCCTCAACTTGGAGAAAATACAAGTATGAAAACAGGAACTGGTGAGCGACGACACATTGGGCAGAGAGCCTTACAGGTTTCCATGCCTTCACAGGATCTGACTGCATTGGAAAATTTGTTGGCAAAGGAAAGAAAGCATGTTGGAGCACTTTGATGAAATCTAACACAAAAGTCCTAGATGCATTCAAGATGCTGAGTAGACCAAATGCCCTCCAGCAGACATGTTTATTGGTCTAAAGGAATTTGTATTTAAGCTCTACTGTCCACGAATGACTTTCACTAAACTGTCATAACTTAGATGGCATCTCTTCAAGAAAACGCAGGCAGAAGCTGGAGAACTACCAGCGACTGCAGCAACTCTAAAGTATCATATATTGAGAGGAAGGTATCAAGCTCTTCTGTGGTCTTGTGATGCAGACAGTGAATGCTTTCACAATTAGAGCATGGCTGGAAGATTGACAATGACTGTTTCATACTAGTAATATCAGACCAACCACCAGCTCCAGAAGCAATCACAGAACTTGTTAAATGTGGATGTGGCGTCAGGAAATGTGGATCATTGTCATGTTCATACAGAAAGAATCAGAAAGAATAGCATGACATGCACCGAGATGTGTAACTGTCAAGCAGATGATGAGAAATGCCTAAACAAGGTGAAGGAATCTGTTGTACACAGAAGACTCTGATGACGAGGACTGAAGCAATGTCGTAAATAATAACTTGTGACTTGTTTACACATGATGTATAACACTACAAACTTTTAATAAATATAAAACGGTGGTTCTAAGCTTTTCAGATAATGGTAATATGTATATGTTTAATTTCCAGTATTTGTCTTTAGCAAATAATTTTACTTACTGCAATCTCTTCTTTGCCAGAGACAGGATGGCATATATGAGCAGCCATGTTTGTAACACACTTGTGATATTATAACAGCATTCATGATATATTATGTTAAATTGTAATCATATAATACTACATGTTCATAGGTTATTAGTCATGTTTTAAGTTAATTAGGACTTAATGGTAATACATCTGTGGTTCATTACGCCGCTCTTTAATAAAACTTCTTTAAAGGCATAAAACTTATAATAAACCGTTCAGAAAAAATGACACCACAGTTCCTTAACATAGTTTATAAGGATTATTATAATGTATGGTGTCAAAAATTAACATGAAATTTTTACGGGATTACTTAAGCTCCTACACTAAAACCTGCCGACCTAACCTAACCTTTTTTACCCACCTCTACCTACTTACCTAACCTGACATAATCTAACCTAACCTGACGTAATCTGACCTAACCTGACATAATCTAACCTAACCTGACATAATCTAACCTAACCTGACATAATCTAACCTAACCTGACATAATCTAACCTAACCTGACATAATCTAACCTAACCTGACGTAATCTGACCTAACCTGACATAATCTAACCTAACCTGACGTAATCTGACCTAACCTGACATAATCTAACCTAACCTGACGTAATCTAACCTAACCTGACATAATCTAACCTAACCTGACATAATCTAACCTAACCTGACGTAATCTGACCTAACCTGACATAATCTAACCTAACCTGACATAATCTAACCTAACCTCCCCGTCTGACATAAGCTAACCTAATCAAACCTAACTTTCCCACCTACCTAACATAACCTATCTACTTATTACCTACCTAACCTAACTTAACCCAACCTGCCTGACATAATCTAACCTAACCTATTGAAACTTAACTTAACCACCTACCTCATCTAACACCACTTTGTAATCTCTCTGTGCTACAGCTGACAGGATGAGTATGGGGGGCACAATAAACTAGCCTCTAAGTGGCAAAATTAACAAAACTAACCTAACCTAACCCAACCTGACTTAACCTAACCTGATCTGATCTATCCAACTTAAAAAACTTAGAATATATAATAAAACCGTTAGGTTAATTTAGGCTAAATATGGTTGATTCATATTTTGTTTTGACAGAAATTCCCGGCAAAATAACGTATCTATATTGAGAACCACCGCCATGTTGGTTCCACGTTAACAAGACACGGATACACTACAGAAACACCCGCGTTCGTTTAACCTCAATTACTACAGTTTACTTTATAATCTTATTTCACAATCTTCACTACATCTCGCTTCACAATCTTCACTGCATCTCACTTCACAATCTTCAGCCAGGTGAGGTTTATGGATCGGGCTTTTTGTGCGAGAGATAGGAAACGTAGGACTAGGGTATGTTTTCCTGGGGCTGGGATAGGGCATGTAGCCGAGAGGTTAGACAGAGTTTTGTCAGGGAGGGTACCAATCCAGTAGTGTGTCTTAGTGTGGGGGGAAACGACATAGGTAAGGTTAGGAGTGAGGAACTTTTCAAGAGGTATAGGGAGGCGCTGGGGAAGATTAGAGATAGGGGAGGGGTCCCGATAGTATGTGGTGTCTTGCCTAGAAGAGGGGTTGGTCGTGAATGGCTGTCGAGGGCAATTGCTATTAATTGCCGACTGGAAAAACATTGTGCAAACAATGGTTGGGCATTCATTGATGACGGGCAACGATTTTATGGCAACGACTACCTGTACTGTCGCGACGGAGTACACTTGTCTCGGGAGGGGGTAAAGACGTTGTCTGCATCCCTGGAGCGTGAAATTGTCACTCCGAAGGGGGGGTTTCGCCAGTAGAGAGGGGTCGGGGAAAATGGGAGTCAAAAAACAAGCAGGTCCTGGGAAGTAGTGAAACAGAAGTAGATAATGCTGAAAATATAGTTAGTCATAATAACAAACATCAAAGTAATAAATGTAAAACAGATAGAAACGGAAGAAACATATTGAGTGTTTATTATACTAATAGTAGAAGCCTGTGTAACAAAATGGACCAGCTCAGGGCCATTGTTAGTAAAGAGAACATAGATATAATTGCAATAACGGAAACATGGATAAATTCAAACAGCAAGCATTTTTAGCAGAATTTCATATTCCAGGATATAACCTATTTAAATTTGACAGAGTAGGAA
>NW_024711911.1:0-6864 GCF_018991925.1 Homarus americanus | reverse complement strand
TAGAGTTGAACCTGATGGCTTGGCAACTTCGTCATCCAAGTAAAAACACACACAACAACATTGGCTGTCCTTATGTTTTCAACTTGACCACCACTGGTTGGTAGAATTTTTTTTTTAAATTCAGAAACATCAATTAAAATATATATGAACAGTAAATAAGTGTTGCTTTCATATTCTTATGTAGAGTAATGACGATATGTTTACACATGTGCGCACTTACGTGATCTCACTTTTTTTCACCATTAATGGGTAGCTACTTCCATTGTTCCATTTATTAACATTAAATAACATTACTTAAAACAACCATATTAAGTTTACTACAACTAAAACCAGGGTCTTATTTTCTTCAGTTTTATATGTAGAACCAATCAGTCACTGGTTTTGTAAACATTAACGAAAACAATACCGTCTCGTCTCATCGTGTGTTTTAATATTCCACGTATTATTAATGAATTGTATTGTTCATTTTGCACACACAAACATTAATTCAATAAAAAAAAATAAAGAAACATTAATTAAAACATATATGAACAGTAAATAAATGTTGCTTTCATATTCTTATGTAATGACAATATGTTTTCGCATATGCGCACTTACATACGCGATCTCTCTTATTTTTTTTTACCATTAATGGTTAGCTACTTCCATTGTTCCATTTATTAACATTTAATAATATTACTTAAAACAACCATATTAGTTTTACTACAGCTACAACCAAGGTCTTATTTTCTTTAGTTTTATATGGAGAACCAGTCAGTCATTGGTTTTGTAAACAACGAAAACATTGCTGTCTCGTCTCCTCGTGTGTTTTAATATTCTATGTATTATTAATGAATTGTATTGCTCATTTTGCACACATAAACATTAATTCAATCAAAAAGACATTCAGTAATAAACAATAATGAATCTTTTGTACATCGAGAAATGACGCTGTTTACACAATTGTGCATGTCTGAACGTTGGCGGGCCGCTCAAACGCGTCGAAATTCGAGTTTTCACCGTCAAAATTTTAAATTGTGCAGTGTTTTTTTTGTGTGTCCAAATAAAAAACGTCGAATTAAAAACTCGCGAAATTTGAGAACCTACTGTACAACATTTAACCCTTCAGTATGTCTTCAAAGAGACCATGAAGCAGTGACAGTGGTGCTAGTGCTTCCAAGTGTATGCAATGTTACTATCTATCCATGCATCTGGCACCGGGTCAGGTCCCGAGGTTGCCAGACTAGAGAGGCATAATCTGTATGTACGTATATATATATATATATATATATATATATATATATAAGGTGTTATATATATATATATATATATATACAGTCATGCGCTATCTTCGACTCTAACAAAGTCCGATCGCGATACAGTACACATCTCAAAAAAAAAAAAAAACGTGACGCCTGCTGGACCACCACGCCACGACCCCCTAACAGAGACACGATGATCCTCCCCATACTGGTCAAATATTATGTGTTAAAGGAATATGCTTCCTTACTTAGGCTTTTTTAAGCATTTGCCTACAGGTGAAATGTTAACCTATATCTATTGAGGATAAAATCTTTCACCTACAAATTGACAATAACACATTTGCTGTAATCAGACATATCTAGTTGCCTCAACAATTGCAACCCCAGTTGCAATTGGGGTTGCAATTTCACATTCTGTGGCATTACTAAAAATAGTAAAGTTTCTGGTGCACTCTAAGAATAAGAGAGAAAACGGAGGACTCAGGCGTCCTGATATGAGAGAAAATGGACTCGTATGACGGGGGACCAAATAAAAAAAGCATAGCTACATGTTTTGTGGACTACAGTATTAAGCGTCCCCTCTTCATCACTTTGTAATAAACCTAGCCATGCCTATGTGTGTTTATGATATTTACCATAACATTATATATACAGTCATGCGCCGGTTAACGTCCTAGATACGTTCTTGGAAACGTGACGTTAACCGAAATGGACGTCGACCGATCATCACAAACTTTTTATTTATACTTGTACTTACGTGTATGTGGATTACTATATATGTACATATACACTTTTACTCTTAAATCACAACTGTAGTGTGATACAGGTGATTAATTTTTATCTCTTGTGCAAAATACATGATGTTTATATTAAAATTATTCACTGTTTTACAAGGATTCCAGCAACGCTGGGCAGTTGGGGGAGAAGAAGGGACCGAGCGAGGGGGCTTGGAGGGAGGGGAGGTAGTACGTTTGACAGTTGGCACCGGCCCAAGGTCTAATGCGTGTACCTGTATATTTATCAGTTCTTAAGTGACTAAGCTTCTCTCTTATAAAAAGCCAGTGACATGACTTGGGTGAATTTAATTAACATTGTTGGGATTCTTGTAAGATACTGATTAATTTGAATATAAACATGCTATAATTTGCACTAGACATAACAATTTTAGTACCGTAATCAAATTAGTACATGTGCACTCCAGCTTTGCACTAAGAAATCTATAATTCCATTCAAAAATGCAGTTGAAAAAATTTATATTATAAATGTACTACAGTACTGTACACTAATGTGCAACAATTTTTATCTCTTAAGCAAAATATATGACATTTATATTCAAATTATTGGCTGTCTTGCAAGGATTCCAGCAATGCAAATTATAATCTCTTAACTTTAGTCTGAGATATTATATAAGATAAAAACTGTAAGCCTAAATAAACCCCCGGCTGA
The DNA here is from genome assembly GCF_018991925.1 of Homarus americanus. Classification (NCBI taxonomy): domain Eukaryota; kingdom Metazoa; phylum Arthropoda; class Malacostraca; order Decapoda; family Nephropidae; genus Homarus; species Homarus americanus. Next base: position 4,177 of record NW_024711911.1, on the reverse strand, counting down.
GCAGATTAGGGAGGGAGGGAGGGAAAGCGAGGGGTGGGGGGGGTTGAGGTGATAAGTTTGAGCTGAAGGTCTCTGTGTGTTTATTTAACAGTCCTACTAAGCTACTTTCATTTTAAAATGCCAGTGATATGACCCAGGAGAACATAATTAACATAACTGGGATTCTTGTAAGATACTGATTTACTTGAATATAAACATTTTGTAATTCGCACTAGACATAACAATTTTAGTACCGTAATCAAATTAGTACATGTGCACTCCAGCTTTGCACTAAGGTCATTTATTATTTTACGTTTCTTTTAGTATGGTGCGTGCATGTAAATGGATGAAAATAAATGAAGAAATTTATGTAAATCTACCCAAAAATATAGTTGAAAAACTTTTTATAAAATGTACTACAGTATTGTACACTAATGTACAACATTTTATATATCTTGAGCAAAATATATGACGCTTATATTCAAATTAATCTTTATCTTGCAAGGTTACAATGTAAAATTTATTATCCTAACTTTAGTCTGAGATATTATATAAAAATAAACATAAAGAAATCACCAATCTTATCTTGGAACACGAGGGTGGTGGGGAAGACTGTGTGTGTGTGTGTGTGTGTGTGTGTGTGTGTGTGTGTGTGTGTGTGTGTGTGTGTGTGTGTGTGTAATAATAATAATAATAATAATAATAATAATTAACGGTTTATTGAAAGAGCTTGGCAGCCAGAAGGCTGAAAATTTACAGTTACATATTTGGGGAATGGGTTACGAATTACAAATAATATACAAGTAACATAAGTGACACAAATAAGACATATAATAACTTAGATGGGGATCAGCTCAAACTACAGTTCATTTCAAAATAGTGACAGTGTAAGGAGCAGTGTTTACCGGGAGTGAATACACTGAATTATTACATGTTATTGATAATTTTTACAATGGTTGGGACTGGGCTGTTCTTATAGCGATCAGTTCGTGCACGTATGGGCTGGATGCGGTTGTGGTGTCGAACAGCAATTCTCGGACAGGGGATGTCAGGTGGTAGTAGGAGCCGGTGTCGGGGATGGTGTAGGAGCTTCTTACCAAATTTGTAGATGAGGTCGTGGTGATGGTCAGTGAGAGCCGAAAGGGTCAGTGTGTTGAGCGCTTCTTGATATGTGGAGTAGGAAGGGGAGAGAATAATCTTGCATGCCCTCTTCTGCACTTTTTCTAGGTGTTTACGTTGTGTGGCATTTAGGGAGGAAGACCAGGTGGGGGAGGCATAGGTGAGCTTGGGAAGTATGAATGTTGTGTATACACTGAGGAGCTCGTGTGCAGGAACTCCGAGGGACTTGAGTCGGCGGAGCAGGTGGAGACGGAAACTGGAGGCTTTGACAACTTCACTGACGTGTGGTTTCCAATTTAGTTTGTTGTCTATGGTGACGCCGAGGAGCTTCGTGGAATCTACAACCCGGAGTGTGTTTGGACCTAGGGTAATGGAAGGAGGTGGGACAATGTCGGAGGAGAGGTTGATGTGCATAACCATGGTCTTGGTATGGTTGATGGTGACATGGTTGTTGGTGGCCCAGTTTTGGAGACTGTTCAATAAATCCTGGAGGGCGGTATAGTTGGGAGCAGAATTGTTGACGCTGATCCCAATGGTGGAGTCGTCGACATATTTCCAGTGAGCAGGGGTTTCTCTTAGGGCATCATTGATGAGCATAAGGAAGCAGAGTGGTCCCATCTTGGTGCCTTGGGGAACGCCACAGGTGAGTGACTGAAAGGTGGAGACAGCCCCTCGGAAGCGTACAGCTTGGCGTCGGTCACTGAGGAAGTCTGTAAGCCATGGTATGAGACTTCTCCGAAGCCCGAGGTCAATAGCTTTGTTTATGATTATATTGTGGTCGACTAGGTCGAACGCTTTAGTGAAATCAATGAAGGCGACAGCTACAGACGTTTTTCGTTTCTCGAGATGGCGGTATATGTAATCGAGAAAGCTGACAAGACAGTGAGTGGTGGAGGAAGTTTTCATGTTGCCGAATTGCTGAGGGTCTACGACTCCTGCAATATCAGCATAAGCCCAGTCAAACACAAAACTTTCACAGATTAGGCTGGGTATTGGGGTGATTGCAATAGGTCGTAGCTGATTTAAGGATTGTGGGCTGGTTGACTTGGGTACTGGTGATACATAAGAGGTCTTCCAGTCAGCTGGGCATCTGGCTTGACTGAGAGAAGCATTGATGATGGAGCAGAGGGGTTTAGCAAGCTCCGGGGAGAACTCCTTGAAGAGTTTCATTGGTAAGTCAATGGGAGTGGTAGAGCGTTTTAATTTTAGTTTGTCCAGGCGTTTTGCTACGTCAAATTCTTCTACTAAGTCAGTGGGAAGGGGGGCTGGTAGGTAAGCAGGGAGAGTGGTTGTGTCGAGCCGTGGGAGCGTCTGGCATATAGTAGCGAAATGGTTATTTGTTTGCTCAGCTGCGTCAACATTAGTGAGATGGCTAAGGAAGGGGAGGGGGGGTGTCATATTGTTTAGTCCACAGAGTTCTTTAAGCTTACCATACCATTGACTGATGTTGGTCTGCTTCAGGTGTTGTAATTTGGTTGGGTAGTGGGACTTCTTTGCAGTGCGTATTTCGCGGATGACTCTGTTGCGAAGTGACCTGTAGCGGATGTGGTCATTGAGATGAAAGGCTCTGTCTCTCTGTTGCATAAGTCTTTTGATCCGAGGTGTGATCCAGGGCAAGTCAGCTGGGTGAGATCTGACGGACTTCTCGGGAAGAAGTGGTGGTGAGCTTCCGTGGTAGTGTTGGTATAATTTATCCATTTGGTTTCCACGTCATCCACGCTAAGTACTTCAGTCCAGGGATGGTGAACAATCCACTGCCCAAAGAGGCGCACTGCAGAGTCAGTAATCGGCCTGTAGGTCTTGATGTAGGGTCTCTGTATTTGAGTGGGAGTGGCAGCTGGGGACCAGAGCACTGATAAGTGTGTGCTACACCCGATAGGAGGCATTGGTTGAGGTGGTTGGTACTGGTCCGCTAAGTCAGTTAAGATAAGGTCAAGGGTGTTTTGACCGTGTGTGGGGAAGGTCACAACTTGTGATAGTGATAGCTGGTCCTGGATATCAGTGGTGTCAATTTCATTTAAATCCCCACATAATACTAACTTGGCACATGGGTACCTAACTCTGAGGTGGTCTGAGGTGGTGATGAGATGATTGATAAGAGTGTCTCTGGTGGGTGATCGAGGCGGATGGTATGCCACAGAGATTATAATGGAAGCAGTGTTGCGTGGGTGGGCCCGGAGCACGACACGTACCCATAATGCTTCCACATCTGCTGGGACTTGAACATCCAGGCGTGACGGGCGTAGGTCATCCTGACAGAAGAGGGCAACGCCCCCTCCGCATCTTTGTGAACGAAGGTGATGAAAGAGTTGATATCCCTCAATATGACACGTTTCAGGTACAATTTGCCAAGCCTCACATTTGGCAACGACGTTCGCGGCGGTTGACCTGACTGTAGTTGCCAGCTCGTCGAACTTGTTAGCTAGGGAAGTGACGTTGGATAGCAGTAAAGACGGGAGATCATACCATATCCGTGGAACTTCAGTGTGGTGGTATGGTCTGTCAGGGGTGGGTTTCTCCGGTTTCCTAGTGGAGGTTACGGTTCTAATGGGCTTATGTGCATGACGGCCTTGTCTACGGCTCCGCGCGTGGAATATTTTCAGTGACTTGAGTAGCGCGATAACACTGCCATCAGGATAACCGTTCCCACGCTTTAGATGGTACAGAGTGCGTCGGGAGTAAGTGATTGGTGGCCATCGGTTGAAATCTGTTGTGGGCGGACGGAAGTGTTTGTCACTGGCGGCACTTTGAGGGACACTGACACTGGTAGACATCTGTTAATATTTGTCAGTCGTAAAGACCGTGGTCTTTGTCCCTGGTGCTTGGGGTCGCCGACACAGTTTTCACGATATATGTAAACACCGCGGTGGTCCTTGTCACTGGCACTTTAAAGTTGACCGATAAAGTGCCCACTGTCTGACTTTTCCTTGGGGTGCACTATCGAGCACTGTATGGTAATCACTTACTGCACTGATGGCTAGAATGTTTTGCCGAGAAAGTTCCTTAAGTGCACTATAGGAACACTGCTCCGTAATCAATCGTTCACTAATCACTAGAATGTTTTGCTGAATCGATCCTG
>NW_024711910.1:0-3129 GCF_018991925.1 Homarus americanus | reverse complement strand
CAACTGATGTTCACATGGAACCCTTCTCCGCTTCGGTCATCAAGGGAGTCACTCTCGAGTATTTGCTACTACCACCAAGATCTGCACCAGTGGCGGCTCCAGGCCGGCCCACGCCGAAACCCTTCAGCGCTCACCACTGCGACCCTCCTACTCACCGGGGCTTCGAGACCTCGCCTTGAGAGAGAGGCCGGTAGTGCGCCCGGTGGTCGAGTATCGGGAGAATGCTTGAACGCCATACGATTTTAAGGGCTAGTTGCTTCGGCAGGTGAGTTGTTACACACTCCTTAGCGGATTCCAACTTCCATGGCCACCGTCCTGCTGTCTATAGCAACCAACGCCTTTCAATGGGATCTGAATGAGCATTCATTTAGGCCCCTTAACTCGACGTTTGGTTCATCCCACAGCGCCAGTTCTGCTTACCAAAAGTGGCCCACTAGATACTCAGATTAGTCGCCGGAGCTTCATCCCTATAAGCAAGCTCGGCATCTCACCCATTTAAAGTTTGAGAATAGGTTGAGGACGTTTCGTCCCCAAGACCTCTAATCATTCGCTTTACCGGATGAAATTCACCCTGCGAGTTCCAGCTATCCTGAGGGAAACTTCGGAGGGAACCAGCTACTAGATGATTCGATTAGTCTTTCGCCCCTATACCCAGCTCCGACGATCGATTTGCACGTCAGAATCGCTACGGACCTCCACCAGAGTTTCCTCTGGCTTCATCCTGGCCAGGCATAGTTCACCATCTTTCGGGTCCCAACATATATGCTCATGGTACTTGCCGACCGCCCGCGAGCGCTTCCGCTCCCTGTGCGCTCATTGCCACTGACGCCCGGCTTCCGGGACGACAGCACCGCGGGCGTTTTGGTAAGTCCTGCCTGGCGCCTCCCATGAGGGGAAATTAAACTTGACCATCGCCCTGACGACCTCCCACCACACGCAACGTCCAGAGACGGGGAGTATCCACCCCGCTTGTCGCGGCAGGCGAGGGCCGCGAGGCAGCCGGTCAGGATCGGGCCCAAGACGCATCGGAGAGCCTGTTACAGCGTTCCCGGCGCCCGTCACTATTTCGCCTTTAGTTTGTGATTCCATTGACTTGCACACATGTTAGACCTCTCGGTCCAAAAGCCAAGACGGCCGGTGGATCATCGACCTTTTAATAATCATGAAACTGCCGCCGAAGCGGCGTAAGCTTCTTCGATGACCGTCGCAGGCAGCAGGACACCGGGTGGTTCCCCGTCAGCTGGGTCTCCCCAGATTTAGCTGAGAGAGTCATGGTACCAGTCCGACCGCCTTCGACGCCCCGAACGGGATCACAGACCTACTACGAGTGAAATACGCCCGCCGACGCCAGCGCGCCCAACATTTTGGCCGCTTCCACCATAACACTTACCTCCAGCCGACAGCCGACGAGCTGAATCCCCAGTTCGACCTTCGAGTTTCCAAATTGGTTCTTAACGGTTTGCCACGTACTCTTAACTCTTCAAAGTTCTTTTTCTTAACTTTCCCTCACGGTAATTTTGTTCGCTATCGGTCTCGTGGTCATATTTAGCCTTAGATGGAGTTTACCACCTGCTTTGGGCTGCACTTTCAAGCAACCCGACTCTTCAGAGAGGCCCTTTCCGACCGTCCCATCTGTACCCTCATGGGCGCCGCCATATGGCCCTGTCACCCTCCATGGGCAGTGGCCGCTTTCAAGCTTGACTTAGACAGTATGGGACGGCGTGTTGGACCCTCTGAAACGCAACACCCCTCGTGCCCGAAGACATCGAGGTTATGCGCTGGGCTTTTCCCGGTTCAGTCGCCCTTACTAAGGGAATCCTTGTTGGTTTCTTTTCCTCCGCTTATTAATATGCTTAAATTTGGCGGGTAGCTCTCTCCTACTACGAGGTCGATCGTGGTCTCATCATCCTTAGGGGGAACAAGTTCCCCAACCACGAAGCGGAAGACGCTCTGCCACCGACTTTCTTCACCACCGACATTACCAGGCAGGAAGGTTTGAGGGCTTGTCGCGGGGGTACCAGCGGCCATGGCGCCGGCACTCCCACCCCTGACTCCGTTCCTTCTCATTGAGTGGTAAATAGCCAATAGGAAAAGTGTTCCAGCAGAACATCTCTCGCAGAGTCACATACACACACAGTTTTAATGCATATACGCTCGTGTTCCGCCCTTACTCGGCCGCACCTTTGCCGCTTAAACTTTGACCTCTTTCCCCGTTCCCGCATGCCACAGCAGTGGCACTTGTTTATCCGGAGAAAGAGAGCGAGAGTCGCAGTATTAATTGGCGTGAGCGGCCTTTCCGGCTGCAGAACTAGTGCTCTATCCCGGCGAGCGCCGTTATGAGGCGCAACACCGTCTTTAACGCGTTTAGAGAGAACTCCCCCTGCCTCCCTCCTAGTCATGAGATAGACGTGGACTCGTGGCGAACTCTCAAAGAGAACGCCCACACCGCGTCTGACCGTGGGAGAGGGTGGAGGAGCGCGTGAGGAAGAGCACGGCGTCACCCAAGCATTCTCATCTCTCTGCCTGCACCACTACATGGTAGACTGCGGGCCCAGGCGCACTCATCAATTTAGGTTCCACTGCAATGCATGCCAAGCACTCTTTTCGAGGTGATAGACGAAATTCCGGCGGGGCTTACTTTAAAGATATCCGACCCGGTTTCGTTTCCTCTTCGTGGGATGGAGTGCCTCTTAGAACATGTGCAGCATCAGCCATGAGCGGCCGACGGCCATTCGTGTCTCTGTGGACAGCAGGCAAAAGAGCGCCGCCTCCAGTTATTTGCGAGGGCGACAACTGTCGCTTTGTTGTGGTTGAATGTGGGTGCGCCAAGTCCATGGACTTGCTAGTGATAGGCTTGCTTGTTTTTAAGGGCACGCCTCGCGCAAGGCGCGGGCGATTAAACCCCAAGGCGGAAGCTCGGTTCGGGTTACCCTCGTGTCGGGAGACAGTCAGCAGGCACCGAACTCGCAGCAACCGATGGATGTATATTTCCGACCCTCGTAGAGGAGTGGCGGCGACAAGCTCATATGGCTGCCGCCGCCGCAATATGCGTTCAACTTGTCGATGTATCTGGTATTCTTGCGATTCACATACCGACACGCAGTTTGCTGCGGTCTTCATCGACCCACG
>NW_024711909.1:7500-15721 GCF_018991925.1 Homarus americanus | reverse complement strand
TCGGTATTGCTTCGTTCCGGTTACGTATTGCTGTAATCTATAAACATCACGGTGCCGCGGTGGTTAGGGTGTATTCAGGGGTAACCATATCAAAGAGTTAATTACCATTGTGTGTTATGTTATAATGACCTGGACATATATATTGTACACCGTATGACCTTTGTCCTGTTTTACATGATGGTCAATATCAGGTCTGGCTGAGAACTGGAAGGTGTGGTTTATTATTAGTATATTATTATTATTATTATTGTTGTATTATTATTATTATTTTATTGTTGTTGTTTTTTAGTATTATTCATATTATTGTTATTATTATTGTTGTTTATTGTATTATTATTATTATTAGTATTAGTATTAGTATTAATATTTTTTTATTGTTGTTGTTTTTATTATTATGTATACCCTTGAAATTTTCGCTCATCCGCTAGGCCACATTGAGACGCCACCCTCCGGAAGCTCCACATTCTCTCACTGTTCACTCCCCAAAACCTTATCTTCCATCAATATTTCATTATTTGTAAGTAAGTTCCACTACAACGGTACGCAAAATTATATTTTTAGCATTAAACTGTTATTATTTTATTGTCTAATCATCACTACATATAACACCATCCATCATCACTACAATCCAACACCATCCATCATCACTACATAACCACACCCCATCACTACATATAACACCACCCATCATCACACATATAACACCATCCATCATCACCTACATATAACACCATCCATCATCACCACATATAACATCACCCATCTACATATAACACCACCCATCATCACTATATAACACCATCCATCATCACTACATATAACACCATCCATCATCACTACATATAACATCATCCATCATCACTACACTATAACACCATCCATCATCTACATATAACACCATCATCATCACTACATATAACACCACCATCATCACTACATATAACACCACCCATCATCTTCATATAACACCATCCATCATCACTCATATAACACACCATCCATCATCACTACATATAACACCATCCATCATCACCATATAACACCACCCATCATCACTACATATAACACCATCCATCATCACTACATATAACACCACCATCATCACTACATATAACACCATCCATCATCACTACATATAACACCATCAACAAACCAACAACACAAACACAACCACATCATCCATACAACACCACCATCACTACATATAACACCACCCATCATCACCACAGATCGGTAAAGTAGTTTCCGAGATTCTCGTGTGGACACACACACACAGACATACCTCTTTGTTTTATATATATATATATATATATATATATATATATATATATATATATATATATATATATATAGATTATTATTATTATTGTTGTTGTTATCATCATTATTATTATCATATTATGGAGACTGGGTCTTGGGTGGGGTAGAGGAAAATATGTTAGGTAGAGGACACAACTAGAGTGGTCCAGTGTGACGGTGGGCCTGGTACACACACACACACACACACACACACTTGTAGGCCTGTGAGTGAGACTTGTCAGTATACAGTCTCACTAAAATTTAATTGTTAGGTTAGGAGTCCGTTTATATCAGTAGGCTGCCTGATATAGGACTGTCGATAATTATGGTCCAACAGAGCGGTCACTTCTTCCCAAGGGGTATACACAAGACTGGTGTATCTGTACAGTGTGTACAAAGTCTAAATACTGTACAGTTAATTAGGCTGGCCCCGTGGTCTATTACTGGAAGCGTTCTCAGTGTGGGTCGGGTTGCTGAGGCGGCTCTGTGTTAAGGCAAGCCCGAACTGGTGGTCAGGTGAAGATCTTTACTCAAAGGGGTCCAGCTCAAGATTGACAAGGCTTGGCTATAACACGCCGTAGAGAAGTAATTCCTGCACTCTCCACCAGAGCGATCTATGAGCAAGCTTCTAGAAAGGTTCTCGAAGGAGGAAGTAATCGTCTCCTGGAATATCAAGCAAACTATAGTCAGAGGTGTTTACATAACGTGTATAAACAGCCGGCTGGTAAGTGATCCCTTTGACCCATGAATCACTCGTAACTGGCGGGTGCAATTATCTATATATTACTTAACTATCTAACATACTTGACGCATTGCAAGTGTGAAACAAAGTATCCAATTACTACAAATGAGCAACCTATTGAGTGTTAAAAGTAATACCGACTACTGAGAGAGAGTTGCTTCACTGCGACACTCGGGCGAGACAACACACCCGCGGGTTGTTCAATACAGCTATAACCTATGAACAACCTTTACCCTCTACAGGTTATTGAATAATGAATTATACATCCATGGTTGTAAGTTATTAATTACTTACTCTAAATTATGCAGTATGTAAATTATACTGGTTATACACACACACACACACACACACACACACACACACACACATTTTATCATTATATTTAAAAATTCACCCCTAATGTATTTCCCGTTTGAGTGTGATATTGAGGGACACATGAAACACACACACACACACACATATGTCTGGACACATGTATGTACGGACACACACACACATGTTCACAAGGGACTCAGGTAAATTAATAACCACAAATTAATATCATGTATGGACAGGAAGTAGTTATATTTAATTCACACACAAATTATATCTTTTGTTTTACAGTGCGTCAGCTTATTACAGCACTGACTGACTGACTGACTGACTGATTCATTCATTCACGGACTGATTGATTGATTGACGGACTGAGTGACTGACTGACGGACTGATTGATTGTCGGACTAACTGACTGACTGACGGACTGATTGATTGATTGACGGACTGAGTGACTGACTAACTGACTACTGAATGACTGACTGACGAACTAACTGACTGACTGACGGACTGATTGATTGACGGACTGATTGACGGACGGACTGACTGACTGATTGATTGACGAACTGGCTGACTGACTGACGGACGGACTGATTGACTGACTGACTGACTCACTCACTCACTGACTCCACAGTATATACTGTCCTCCATCAACTACACACCCGCAGTCCTGTATGACGTCACATGTAAACAAACCAGCAGACGCTCAACCAAATAACAACCCAACACAACACAACCAACCTAACCTAACTCAACCTAACCTAATAACACCCCAACCAACCTAACCTAACCTAACCTAGCTAACCTAACCAAACCTATTCTTCTAACCCTAACCTAACCTAACCCACAAACCTGACCCAACCTAACTTTCTTCTAACCTAACCAAGCCTGCCCTAACCTAAACCTAACCTAACTTCTTCTACACCTTAGCTTACTGACCCCACACCTCTCTTCTTGACCCATACCTCCTTTCTTATTACCTCCTGACCCACACACTTCCTCTGACCTACACCTCCTGCCTCCTGACCCCACAACCTCCTGCCTCTACCCCACACTTCTTCCTGACCTACACGTCTCCTCCTGACCCACACCTCCCCTACTGACCCACAACCCCTCCTGACCCCACACTTCCTTTACAACCTACACGTCCTCTGACCCCCCTCCCCTGCCTCCTGACCCACAACCTCCTGCCTCCTGACCCACACTCTCCGACCTACATCCTCCTCCTGACCCATACCTCCGCCTCCAGCCCACTCCCTAACCTGACCACACTCCTCCAACCCACACCTCCTCCTGACCCACACCTCCTGACCACACCTCTGCTTCTACACCCACCTCCCTTCCCACCCCTCCCACATACCACCCACTCCTCCAGACCACACCTCCGCCTCCTGACCCCACCTCCGCCCTGACCCCTGACCTCCTCTGACCCACCTCCCCTGACCCCACCTCCTCCTGACCCACACCTCCTCCCCTGACCCACACCTCCTCCTGACCCCACACCTCCCCTCCTGGCCCAACCTCCTCCCCAGCCACACACCTCCTCCTGACCCCACACCTCCTCCTCCCCTGACCCACACCTCATCCACAGCCACCTCCTCCCCAGCCCACACCTTCTCCTGACCACACCTCCTCCTGACCCACACCTCCCCACACACCTCTCCTGACCTACACCACCTGACCCACGTTTCCTCCTGACTCACCTCCTGACCCACACCTCCTCCTGACCCCACATCTCCTCCTGACCCACACCTCCTCTGACCCCTCCCTCCTGACCCACCTACTGAAGTCCTACACTATTCACACCACACCTCTGACCTACCTCTCCTTACCCTCCTCCCCTACACCTGCACCCACATTTCCTCTACATCTTACAGCACCCCCCCCCCCCACCCCCCCCACCCCACACCTCCTCTATTTTACCTCCTCCTCCTGACCACACCTCCTCCTCAGCCCCACACCTCCCACCCACCTCTCCCCACCCACACCTCCTCTGACCCACACACCTCCTCCAGCCCCACACCTCCTCCTGACCCACCTCCACACCCCACCTCCTCCACACACACCTCCTCCTCCTGACCCCACCTCCTCTGACCCACACCTCCTCCTGACCACCACCTCCCCCACACCTCCTCCTAACCCCACCTCCTCTGACCCTCCTCCCCACCCCACACCTCCCTCCCCTGCCCACACCTCCTCAAACCACACCTCCTCCAGGCCCACACCTCCTCCCCTGACCCCACACACTCCCCCCTAACCCACTCCTCCAAACCCACCTCCTCCTGACCCCACTCCTCTGACCCCACCTCCTCCTGGCTTACACCTTCTCCTCCACCCCACACACCCCCCTCCCCCAGCCTACACCTCCCCCCCACCCACACCTCTGTCCCCCCTCCTCCTCCCAACCCACACACCTCCTCCCACACCCACCTCCTCCTCCTGACCCACCTCCTCCTCCTGACCCCACCTCCTCCACACCTCCTCCAGACCCACCTCCTCCTGACCACACCTCCTGACCCCACACCTCCTCTGGCTTACACCTTCTCCTGGCCCTCCTCCTCTGGCCTCACCTCCACCTGACCCACCTCCCCAGCCTATGTTTCCTCACTGGCACCTCCTCCTCCTGATCCCACCTCCCTAACCACACTTCCTCCCAGCTTACACCTCCTCCTGACCCCACCTCCTGGCCTCACCTCCTCCTAACCCCACATTCCTCCCTGGCTTCACCTCCTCCTCCTGACCCTTACCTCCCTCCTGACCCCACACTTCCTCCTGCTTACCTCCTCCTGACCCCCTCCTCCCCTGGCCTACACCTCCCCAGCCACATTTCCTCTGGCTTACACCTCTTCCTCCCCTGACCCACCTCTGACCTACACCTCTGACCCCATTTCCTCTTGACTTCACCTCCTCCTCCCCTGACCCACCTCCTGACCCACACTTCCTCCTGACCTACCTCCTCCTAACACCTCCCCTAACCCACTTTCTCTGACCCACCTCCTCCTCCTAGCCCACCTCCTCCTGACCCCACTTCCCTCTGGCTTACCTCCTCCTCCTGACCCCACACCTCCTCCTGACCCACACCTCCTCCTGACCCCCGTTTCCTCTGACTTACACCTCCTCCCCTGACCTCCACCTCCTCCCTGACCCACACATTTCTCCTGACTCACCACCACGTCTACCCACACCTCCTGCCCACACCTTGTCCAATATAACTCATAAGCAAAAACCGAAAAATTTTATCAGCTTTCTCTTTGTCTCTCTCTCTCTCCCTCTCCTCCCCTCCATCTCTCTCTCCTCTTCCTTCCTCTCCATCCTTTATCTCTCTCCCCTTCTCTTTCCCTTCCCTCCTGTTCCTCCGTCTCCTCTCCCCTTTCTCCCTTTTCTTCCTTCTTCCCCCTCTCCCTCCTTTTATCTTTTCTCCCTCTGTCTCTTTCCTCATCTCCTCTCTCTCTCTCTCTCTCCTCTCTCTCTCTCTCTCTCTCTCTCTCTTCTGTTTCCCTTCTATTTTCTCTCAGTCTTCCCTCCCTGCTTACCTCCTTCTCCCTCCTCTCTTCTGCCTCTCCTCCCTCCTCCTCCTTCCATTTTCTTTCTTTCCTCCTCCTCTCCCTCTTTCATCTTTCTCCTCTCTCCCCTTCCCTCTCCCCCGCCTTCCCTCTCCCTTCCTCTCCCCTCTCCCCTTCCTCTCCCCTCCCCCCCCCCCCCCCCCTCCTTCCCCCTCCCTCCTTCCCCCCTCCCCCCTCTTTCCCCCTCCCCTCCTCTTCCCTCTCCCCTTCCTTCCCTCCCCCTCCCTTCCCCCTCCTCCTTCCCCCTCCCCCCCTCCCTTCCTCCCCTCCCTTCCCCCTCCCCCCTCCCTTCCCCTCCCCTCCCTTCCCCTCCCCCCTCCCTTCCCCCTCCCCTCCTTCCCCCCTCCCCCTCCTTCCCCCCCCTTCCCCCTCCCCCCCCTTCCCCCTCCTTCCCCTCCCCCCCTCCTCCATTCCCTCGTATCAAAAGTCCCATGTTTTTCTTTTTAGAAACTGTCTGATATTTATTTGCTATTTTTTCCTTCCCATTTTATGTCTGGGTGAGATTTGTGAGACTTGTTGGCGATATATTGAAGAGAGAGAGAGAGTCACCATTTCACATGAACAACACAGCACAACTCAACTCAACACAACTCAACACTACTCAACACAACTCAACAACACAACTCAGCACAACTCAACACTACTTAACACAACTCAACTCAGCTTAACTCAACACAACTCAACAGCACAACTCAACACAACTCACACTACTCAACACAACTCAGCACTCAACTCAACACAGCACAACTCACACCTCACACTACCCACAACTCAACTCAGCAACTCAACACAACTCAACACTACCAACACGACTCAACAACAAACCAACACAACTCAACTCCAACACAGCACAACTCAACACAACTCTACACTACTCAACACAACTCAACAACACAACACAACACAGCACAACTCAACCCAACACAACTCAACACTACCAACACAACTCAACAACACAACATAGCACAACTCACTTCTCAACACAACTCAACTCAGCTTAACAACACAACTCAACACAGCACAACTCAACACAACTCAACACTACTCAACACAACTCAACTCAACTCCAACTCTACACAGCACAACTCAATACTATCAACTCAACTCAACTCAACTCCAACACAACTCAACTCTACACAGCACAACTCAGCACAACTCAACACAACTCAACTCAACTCTACACAGCACAACTCCAACACTACTCAACTCAACACTACTCAACTCAACTCTACACAGCACAACTCAATTCAACTCCAACACAACTCAATACAACTCAACACAACTCAACTCAACTCTACACAGCACAACTCAACACAACTCAACACAACTCAACTCCAACTCTCACAGCACAACTCAACACTACTCAACTCCAACTCAGCACAGCAACTCCAACTGAACACAACTCAACACAACTCAACTCAACTCTACACAGCACAACTCAACTCAACTCTACAGCACAACTCAACACTACTCAACTCCAACTCAACTGAACACAACTCAACAAACTCAACTGAACACAACTCAACACAACTCAACACCACTCAACTCTACACAGCTCAACTCAACTCTACACAGCACAAACTCCAACTCAACTCAACTCAACTCAACTCTATACAGCTCAACCCAACTCTACACAGCACAACTCAACTCCAACTCAACTCTATCAACTCCAACTCTACACACACAACTCAGCTCAACTCAGCACAACTCAGCACTACTCAACCCAACACAACTAGACACAACTCAACAAAACTCAACTGAACACAACTCAACACAACTAACACTACTCAACTCTACACAGCTCAACTCAACTCTACACAGCACAACTCAACTCTACACAGCACAGCTCAGCACTACTCAACTCAACACAACTCAACTCTACACAGCACAACTCAACACTACTCAACTCCAACTCAACTCAACTCAACACTCACCTAACTCAACCTAACTCCAACTCAACTCAACTCACTAAGATTATATCAACAAGCTGCAGGACGAGTGTGTCATCAACTACTACTAAAAATAAAATAATTTATCATACAATTTTTTTTACTTATAATACATAAGATTTGTATACTTGTGATATGTATAGAGGTCATACATGTATAGAGGCCATATATGTATAGAGATCGTATATGTATATAGATCGTATATGTATAGAGGTCGTATATGTGTAGAGGTCGTATATGTATAGAGTTCGTATATGTATAGAGGTCGTATATGTATAAAGTCGTATATGTATAGAGGTCTATATGTATAGAAATGTATGTATAGAGGTATATGTATAGAGGTCGTATATGTATAG
>NW_024711909.1:0-5000 GCF_018991925.1 Homarus americanus | reverse complement strand
TGAATTACATCACTGTCAACAACACTCTCTCCTTCTGGCACACGTACCAGAGCACGCGCGTGTTAGAAGCCGTGGCACGTGTCAGAAACAGCGTAGACACTATCTCCCTGACTATGACACGGTAATTTCCTCGTGTCGGAAGCTCCCGGTACTGAAGTCTTGATACTGTTGGCACTGATAAGAGGCACTGGTATGGGGCACTGGTATGAGGCACTAGTATGAGGCACTGTATAGAGGCACTGGTAAGGGGCACTGGTATGGGGGAACTGATATTTGGCACTAGTATGAGGCACTGATATGAGGCACTAGTATGAGGCACTCAGTATGAGGCACTGGGAATGAGGCACTAGTATGAGGCACTGATATGAGGCACTGGTATGAGGCACTAGTATGAGGCACTCAGGTGAGGCATTGGTACGAGGCACTGGTATGAGGCACTAGTATGGGGCACTAGTATGAGGCACTGGTATGAGGCACTGGTATGAAGACTGCGGTATAGGCACTGGTAGGCACTAGTGCAGGGGCACTAGTGCATGAGGCACTAGTATGAGGCACTGGTATGAGGCACTGGTATGAGGCACTGGTGATGGAGGCACTGGTATGAGGCACTAGTATGAGGCACTAGTATGAGGCACTGGTATGAGGCACTGGTCAGGCAAGACACTGGTATGGGGCACTAGGAGCAGTGGGGACACTAGTATGAGGCATAGTATGAGGCAAGTGAGGCAATGAATCGTAGTGTATTTTATCTGTTTTCACCTGTATAGGGCTGGTCAGGTCAGGTTAGGTCAGGTCAGGTTAATTTAGTTTAGTGTAGATTAGGTTAAAGGTAGAATCAGGCTAGATCAGATGGGTTAGGTTTGGCTGGGTTGAAGTAGATTAGGTTAGCTAGATTTGGTTAGGTTAGTTTGGTTAGGTTATGTTTCATATACTCCCAACCGTCACGTTTTTGTCTCCTGTATAAATCACACTCGTCCTACACCATACACCCCATCGTCCTTATCACAAAATATCATACCATTTGGTAGGCTGAAAAAATATATTTCACAAGCTAAAGACGACAATTATTTATCACCGACATATTTCACACACTCGGGAGAACAGAACCTTTTCTCGCCAATATATTTCACAAGCTAAACAAGGCAGTTATTTCTCACCAGTATACAGGTATTTCACAAGTTCGGTAAATATAGTATACTAAAAAATATATCACCCCACCATAACCTAATATATTTCCTCATCAATGTTTCTCAATATATTTCTCACACCAATATATTTCATCAATGTTTCTCATTATATTTTCACCACAATAAACTAACTCATCAATGTTTCTCAATATATTTCTCACCACCAATATAATATATCACCAATGTTTATAATATATTTCTCACCACCAATATAACTGAAAAAATAAAAAAAAGTTAAATTTAGTCATGACTGTTCCTTAGGGTAACTCATGGGAATTAAGAGCCAGAGGTGAAGATATTATAAACCAGATGATGTTAAGAAGTTTTTGAAATTGTATTATGCATGATTATGTTTTTGGGAGAAGCAGGTGAAATATTGTAGGTATGGAGCTATCAACATACACATACACACCAACACAAACAGAAAATATATAGCACTACATATATCCATCTGTGCACTGATTAGCGCCACAAGTTGCCACACAGTTACACCTTGAAATTGAAAAAAGGAAAAAAAAAGTGAAAATAAAATAAATTATTGAACGTCGAGCTGCAAGTCGAGGAATTTCGATATCCTGGCTGCTGAAATGTTAGCTGTGAGGTGAACAGGTGTGATAAGTGGACAGGTGTGATAAGTGAGACAGGTGTGATAAGTGACAGGTGTGATAAGTGGACAGGTGTGATAAGTGGACAGGTGTGATAAGTGAACAGGTGTGATAAGTGGACAAGGTGTGATAAGAGGACAGGGTGATAAGTGGACAGGTGTGATAAGTGGACAGGTGTGATAAGACGACAGGTGTGATGGGGTTGCATTCAGGAAGGTAATATTGTGCCAGAGTTACCTTATGAGAGGGTTAGATAGATAGAATAGATAGATAGATAGATAGATAGATAGAAAGAAATAGATAGACAGATGTTCGATAAATTCCTACTATAAGGTCAGGTGTATGTCTGTCTTTAGTCTGTTTTGTTTACAGACGCAAGAACAGGGATAACACACACACACACACACACACACACACACACACACACAACACACACGATATCATTTTGATATAAGTTTGAATATTATTGACGTCATAAATTACGTGACGTGACGTAAGAACAGTAGTGATGTGAACAGCATCCTGGAGAGAGAGAGAGATAGTGACGCAGTCAGAGCTCAGTAGGATACGCGGAGGCCACCATTAAATCCTTAATAGAATGTTAAAGAACGTTGTCATGTCTCTCTCTCTCTCTCTCTCTCTCTCTCTCATGATGTTTCACTGTCTAGTACGACCCCTTGATGTCTTCATTAGCAATGGTCAAAGTCAACTGTTATCTTAATACAGGACTTGTTGCTATGTTTGCCTGATCATCTCCCTTCACCGTTTTCTTTGAGACTATAAGGATATGTATATAGATCAATTTTGTGAAGTTTATTGAGATGTTTAGCTGCCTCTCCTCTCTCCCCTCTCTCTCTCCTTTCCATCTTTCTCATTATGTCTCTCTTGCTTTCTCTTATTTTGTCTTTGTCTGTCTCCTCTCTTTATTTTGTTGTCTCACTGCCTGTCTATTTGTCTCATTGTTCTTGTCTCTCACTGTATATGTCTCTCTGTGTCTCTTCCTGCTCTCTGTCTCACTAGTGTCTCTCCTCTCTCTCTGCTTTCCCTGTGTCTTCCTTTCTCTGTTTCTATGCCACTTTCTCCCATGTGTTCCTCCCTCTCACTGCTCTCTCCTGTCTCTCTGTATCTGCTCTCCTCGTGTTTTATCTCGCCCTTCACTATATTATTAGTATGACTTTAATCTACATATATATTTTCTTTACTAACCTGTATCATCACCCTCCTCCAGGTGAGTCATCAGCTTCTCTACTGAGGCGAAGTCGTATGGCCAGGTAAGGTGGAGGGTCCTAATACAACAGTTCTAGAGGTAAATTTTTTTCATTTATCTAAACTCTAATGCTACTGAAAATTTGGTTAGATTGGCTTAGATTGGTTGAAGTTATGTTAGGTTAGGAGTTTGGTTGGTGTTGGGAGTTATGTTAGGTTTGGTTTTGTTAAGTGTTGGGGTTATGTTAGGTTTGGTTTTTGGTTGGTGTTGGGGTATAAACAGGTTTGGTTTGGTTGGTGTTGGGGCTATATTAGGTTTAGTTGGTGTTGGGGTTATATTAGGTTTGGTTTGGCTGGTGTTGGGGTATGTTGGGTTTGGTTTGGTTGGTGTTGGGGCTATGTTAGGTTTGGTTTGGTTGGTGCTGGGGTTATGTTAGGTTTGGTTTGGTTGGTGTTGAAGTTATGTTAGGTTTGGTTTGGAAGGTGTTAGGGTCATATTTGGTTGGCGAAATTGAGATTATGTTAGGTTTGGTTTGGTTTGGTTGGGGTTATGTGGGGTTTGGTTTGGTTGGTGTTGTGGGATTGTGTTAGGTTTGGTTTGGTTTGGTGTTGGGTTATGTTAGGTTGGGTTTTGATTTGGTGTTACGGGGTTATATTCAGGTTTGGTTTGGTTGATGTTAGGTTATATTAGGTTAGGTTTGGTTGGTGTTGCAGGGTTATGTTAGGTTAGGTTTGGTTGGTGTTGGGGTTATATTTAGGGTTTGGTTTGATTTGGTGTTGGGGTTATATTGGGTTTGGTTTTGGTTGGTGTTGGGGTTATATTAGGTTTGGTTTGGTTGGTGTTGGGGTTATGTTGGGTTTGGTTTTGGTTGGTGTTGGGGTTGTATTGGGTTGTTAAGTTTTGGTTGGTGTTGGGGTTATGTTAGGTTTGGTTTGGTTGATTGTTGGGGTTATATATTAGGTTAGAGTTTGGTTGGTGTTGGGGTTATATTAAGGTTTGGTTTGAATTGTTGGGGTTATATTAGGTTTGGTTTGGTTGGTGTTGGGGTTATATTAGGTTTGGTTTGGTTTGTTGGGGTTGTAAACAGGTTTGGTTTGGTTGAATTGACTGGGGGTTGTATTGGGTTTGGTTTGGTTGGTGTTGGGATTTATATTCGGTTACGTTTGGATTTGGTGGGGTTATATTAGGTTAAGTTTGGTTGGTGTTGGGGTTATATTAGGTTTGGTTTGGTTGGGTGTTGGGGTTATATTTGAGTTAGGTTTGGTTGGTGTTGGGGTTCATATTGGGTTTGGTTTGGTTGGTGTTGGGGTTATATTTAGGTTTGGTTTGGTTGGTGTTGGGGTTGTATTGGGTTTGGTTTGGTTGGGCAGGGGTTATATTGGGTTTGGTTTTGGTTGGTGTTGGGGTTATATTGGGTTTGGTTTGGTTGAATTGTTGGGGTTATGTTAGGTTGGGTTTTGGTTGGTGTGGGGTTATATTGGGTTTGGTTTTGGTTGGTGTTTGGGTTATGTTAGGTTTGGTTTGGTTGGTGTTGGGGTTATGTTAGGTTTGGTTTTGGTTGGTGGTAGGGGTTATATTAGGTTTGGTTTTAGTTGGTGTTGGGGCTATATTGGGTTTGAGTTGGTGTTGGGGTTATATTAGGTTTGGTTTGATTTGGTGTTGGGGTTGTATTAGGTTTGGTTTGGTTGGTGTTGGGGTTATATTGGGTTTGGTTTGGTTGGTGTTGGGTTATGTTGGAGGTTAGGTTTGGTTCGGTGTTGGGGTTATATTGGGTTTGGTTTGGGTTTAATTGTTGGGGTTGTATTAGGTTAGGTTTGGTTGGTGTTGGGGTTTATATTGGGGACTTGGTTTGGTTGATTGTTGGGGTTATGTTGGGTTTGGTTTGGTTGGTGTTGGGTTATGTTGGGTTTGGTTTGGTTGTTGGGGTTATATTGGGTTTGGTTTGGTTGGTGTTGGGACATTGGGTTTGGTTTGGTTGGTGTTGGGGTTATATTGGAATTT
>NW_024711908.1:0-9655 GCF_018991925.1 Homarus americanus | reverse complement strand
GGTGATCAGAGCAACGTTTTACCAAATCCTGCTTCGAAACACAAGGATCCATATATATTTCAATAGCCCAATAGTGCACGCGGACTTCTACATATAATCAACACCTCACTCCACCAGGAATCGAAACCACGATCTTATAATTGTGACCGAGGAACGCTACCTATGGGCCACCAGGACACTATAAGCAGTCCTAGACTCTACTATATTTCACACAAAGCCTGTTCAACGACCTTATGGCGCTATGAACTCCCCATGGGGACCACTGTACCGCTTAGGCAGATCAGGAGCAACGTTTTACCAACCGCTGGAAACACGAGGATCCATATATAATTCATTAGCCCAATAAAGCACTCGGACTTCTACATATAATCAACACCTCACCCCACCAGGATTCAAACCCTCGATCTTCTAATTGTGACCGGGGAACGCTACCTCTGGGCCACCAGGACACTAAAAGCAGTCCTAGACTCTGCTATATTTCACACAAAGCCTGTTCAACGAGCTTTTGGCGTCGTGAACCTCTAATGGGGACCACCCGTGCCGTTTAGGTGATCAGAGCAACGTTTTACCAAATGCGGCTTCGA
The DNA here is from genome assembly GCF_018991925.1 of Homarus americanus. NCBI lineage: Eukaryota > Metazoa > Arthropoda > Malacostraca > Decapoda > Nephropidae > Homarus > Homarus americanus. The sequence goes on along the minus strand of NW_024711908.1, from coordinate 9,071 downwards.
AACCCGAGGATCCATATATATTTCATTAGACCATTAAAGCACGCGGACTTCTACATATAATCAACACCTCACCCAACCAGGATTCGAACCCACGATCTTATAATTGTGACCGAGGAATGCTACCTATGGGCCACGAGGACACTATAAGCAGTCCTAGACTCTGTTATATTTCACACAAAGCCTGTTCAATGAGCTTATGGCACCGTGAACCACTATAGGGGACCACCCGTGCCGCTTAGGTGATAAGAGCAACGTTTTACCAAATCCGGCTTGGAAACACGAGGATCCATATATATTTCATTAGCCCAATAAAGCACGCGGACTTCTATATATAATCAACACCTCACCCCACCAGGATTTGAACCAACGATCTTATAATTGTGACCGGGGAACGCTACCTCTGGGCAACCAGGACAATAAAAGCAGTCCTAGACTCTACTATATTTCACACAAAGCCTGTTCAACGACCTTATGGCGCGATGAACTTCTAAGGAGGACCACCCGTGCCGCTTAGGTGATAAGAGCAACGTTTTACCAAATCCGGCTTGGAAACACGAGGATCCATAGATATTTCATTAGCACAATAAAGCACGCGGACTTCTACATATAATCAACACCTCAGCCCACCAGGATTTGAACCCACTATCTTATAATTGTGACCAGGGAACGCTACCTCTGGGCAACCAGGACAATAAAAGCAGTCCTAGATTCTACTATATTTCACACAAAGCCTGTTCAACGACCTTATGGCGCTATGAACCTCTAATGGGGACCACCTGTGCCGCTTATGTGATCGGAGCAACGTTTTACCAAATCCGGCTTCGAAACACGAGGATCAATATATATTTCAATCGCCCAATAAAGCACGCTTACTTCTACATATAATCAACACCTCACCCCACCAGGATTTGAACCCACGATCATATAATTGTGACCGGGGAACGCTACCTCTGGGCCACTAGGACAATAAAAGCAGTCCTAGACTCTTCTATATTTCACACAAAGCCTGTTCAACGAGCTTATGGCGATGTGAACCACTATAGGGGACCACCCGTGCCGCTTAGGTGAACAGAGCAACGTTTAACCAAATGCGGCTTAGAAACCCGAGGATCCATATATATTTCAATAGCCCAATAAAGCACGCAGACTTCTACATATAATCAACGCCTCACCCCACCAGGATTTGAAGCCACGATCTTATAATTGTGACCGGGGGACGCTACCTCTGGGCCACCAGGACAATAAAAGCATTCCTAGACTCTGCTATATTTCACACAAAGCCTGTTCAACGGGCTTATGGCACCGTGAACCTCTAATGGGGACCACCCGTGCCGCTTAGGTGATCATAACAACGTTTTACCAAATGCTACTTCGAAACAGGAGGATCCATATATATTTCATTAGCCCAATAAAGCACGCGAACTTCTACATATAATCAACACCTCACCCCACCAGGATTTTAACCAACGATCTTATAATTGTGACCGGGGAACGCTACCTCTGGGCCACTAGGAAAATAAAAGCAGTCCTAGACTCTGCTATATTTCACACAAAGCCTGTTCAACGAGCCTATGGCGCCGTGAACCTCTAATGGGGACCATCCGTGCCACTTAGGTGATCAGAGCAACGTTTTACCAAATCCGGCTTCGAAACACAAGGATCCATATATATCTCATTAGCCCAATAGAGCACGCGGACTTCTACATATAATCAACACCTCACTCCACCAGGATTCGAACCCACGATCTTATAATTGTGACCGAGGAACGCTACCTATGGGCCACCAGGACACTATAAGCAGTCCTAGACTCTGCTATATTTCACACAAAGCCTGTTCAACGAGCTTATGGCGCCGTGAACCTCTCATTGGGACCACCTGTGTCGCTTAGGTGATCAGAGCAACGTTTTACCAAATGCAGCTTCGAAACACGAGGATTCATATATATTTCATTAGCCCAATAAAGCACGCGGACTTCTACATATAATCAACACCTCACCCCACTAGGATTTAAACCCACGATCTTATAATTGTGACCGGGGAACGCTACCTCTGGGCCACCAGGATAATTAAAGCAGTCCTAGACTGTGCTATATTTCACACAAAGCCTGTTCAACGAGCTTTTGGCGCCGTGAACCTCTAATGGGGACCACCCGTGCCGCTTAGGTGATCAGAGCAACGTTTTACCAAATGCGGCTTCAAAACACTAGGATCCATATATATTTCATTTGCCCAATAAAACACGCGGACTTCTACATATAATCACACCTCACCCACCAGGGATTCGAACCCACGATCTTCTAATTCAGAGCGGAACGCTACCAACAATTAGGACAATAAAAAGCAGTCCTAGACTCTGCTATATTTCACACAAAGCCTGTTCAACGAGCTTAGTGGCACTGTGAACCACTATAGGGACCACCCGTGCCGCTTAGGTGATGAGAGCAACGTTTTACCAAATGCGGCTTCGAAACAGAAGGATCCATATATATTTCATTAGCTCAATAAAGCACGCGGACTTCTACATATAATCAATGCCTCACCCCACCAGGATTTGAAGCCACAATCTTATAATTGTGACCGGGGAACGCTACCTCTGGGCCACCAGGACAATAAAAGCAGTCCTAGACTCAGCTATATTACACACAAAGCCTGTTCAACAAGCTTATGGCGCCGTGAACCTCTAATGGGGACCACCCGTGCCGCTTAGGTGATCAGAGCAATGCTTCTAAAACAGGATCCATATATTTCATTTACGCGGACTTCTACATATAATCAACACCTCACCCCACCAGGATTTAAACCCACGATCTTATAATTGTGACCGGGGAACGCTACCTCTGGGCCACCAGGACAAAAAAAGCAGTCCTAGACTCTGCTACATATCACACAAAGCCTGTTCAACGAGCTTATGACGCTGTGAACCTCTAATGGGGACCATCCGTGCCGCTTAGGTGATCAGAGCAACGTTTTACCAAATCCGGCTTGGAAACTCGAGGATCCATATATATTTCATTAGCCCAATAAAGCACTCGTACTTCTACATATAATCAACACCTCACCCCACCAGGATTCACACCCACAATCTGATAATTGTGACCGGGGAACGCTACCTCTAGGCCAACAGGACAATAAAAGCATTCGTAGGCTCTGCTATATTTCACAGAAAGCCTGTTCAACGAGCTTATGGCGCTGTGAACCTCTAATGGAGACCACCCGTGCTGCCTAGGTGATCAGAGCAACGTTTTACCAAATGCGGCTTCAAAACACGAGGATCCATATATATTTCATTTGCCCAATAAAGCAGGTGGCTTCTACATATAAACAACACCTCACCCCACCAAGATTCGAACCCACGATCTTCTAATTGTGACCGGGGAACGCTACCTCTCGGCCACCAGGACAAAAAAAGCAGTCCTAGACTCTGCTATATTTCAAACAAAGCCTGTTCAACGAGCTTATAACGCTGTGAACCTCTAATGGGGACCATCCGTGCCGCTTAGGTGATCAGAGCAACGTTTTACCAAATCCGGCTTCGAAACACGAGGATCCATATATATTTCATTAACCCAATAAAGCACGCGGACTTCTTCATATAATCAACACCTCACCCCACCAGGATTCAACCCACATCTTCTAATTCAGACCGGGGACAAACGCCACTTCTGGCCCACCAGGACACTAAAAGCATTCCTAGACTCTACATTACTAATAAAGCATGTTCAACTTAGCTTATGGCGCCGTGAACCTCTATCGGGGGAACAAATTGCACGCTAGGTGATCAGAGTAAACGTTTTGCCAAATGCGCTTCAAACCGGATCCATATAATTTTCATTAGCCCAATAAAGCACGCAGACTTCTACATATAATCAACACCTCACCCCACCAGGATTTGAACCCACGATCTTATAATTGTGGCCGGGGAATGCTACCTCTGGGACTCCAGGACAATAAAAGTAGTCCTAGACTCTGCTATATTTCACACAAAGCCTGTTCAACGAGCTTATGGCGCCGTGAACCTCTAATGGGGACCACCCGTGCTGCTTAGGTGATAAGACCAACGTTTTACCAAATGCGGCTTTGAAACACGAGGATCCATATATATTTCATTAACCCAATAAAGCACGCGGAATTCTACATATAATCAACACCTCACCCGACCAGGATTTGAACCCACAATCTTATAATTGTGACCGGGGGACGCTACCTCTGGGCCACCATGACAATAAAAGCAGTCCTAGACTCTCATATATTTACACAAAGCCTGTTCAACGAGCTTATGGCGCTGAACTTTAAATGGGACCACCCGTGCTGCTTATAGGTGATCAGACTGTTTATTTTTATCAAATGGCAGCTTCGAAAACAAGAAGGATCCATATATATTTCATTAGCCCAATAAAGCACGCCGGACTTTCTACATTTAATCAACACCTCACTCCACCAGGATTCGAACCCACGATCTTATAATTGTGACTGAGGAACGCTACCTATGGGCCACCAGGACACTATAAGCAGTCCTAGACTCTGTTATATTACACACAAAGCCTGTTCGACGAGCTTATGGCGCTGTGAACCACTATAATGGGACCACCCGTGCCGCTTAGGTGACCAGAGCAACGTTTTACCAAATGCGGCTTCGAAACACAAAGATCCATATATATTTCATTAGCCCAATAAAGTTGGCAGACTTCTACATATAATCAACACCTCACCCCACCAGGATTTGAACCCACGATCTTATAATTGTGACCGGGGAACGCTACCTCTGGGTCACCAGGACAATAAAAGCAGTCCTAGACTTCAAGAGAGCACAAAGCTTCTGTTCAACGAGCGTATGGCGCTGTGACCTCTAATGGGGACCACCCATGCCGCTTAGGTGATCAGAGCAACGTTTTCCCAAATGCGGCTTCGAAACACGAGGATCCATATATATTTCATTAGCCCAATAAAGCATGCGGACCTCTTCATATAATCAACACCTCACCCCACCAGGATTCGAACCCACGATCTTCTAATTGTGACCGGGGAATGCTACCTCTGGGCCACCAGGACAATAAAAGCAGTCCTAGACTCTGCTATATTTCACACAAAGCCTGGGTTCAACGAGCTTATGGCGCCCGAACTCTAATGGGACCACGAAAAGGCTAGTGGATCAGGACCAACATTTTACCAAATGCGGCTTGGAAACAAGAAGGATCTGATTTTTGGTTTTCATTATCCCAATAAAGCACGCCGGACTTCTACATTTAATCAACACCTCACCCCACCAGGATTCGAACCCACGATCTTCTAATTGTGACCGGGGATCGCTACCTCTGGGCCACCAGGACAATAAAAGCAGTCCTAGACTCTTCTATATTTCACACAAAGCTTGTTCAACGAGCTTATGGCGCCGTGAACCTCTAATGGGGACCACCCGTGCCGCTTAGGTTATCAGAGCAACGTTTTACCAAATGCAACTTCGAAACACGAGGATCCATATATAATTCATTAGCCCAATAAAGCACTCGGACTTCTACATATAATCAACACCTCACCCCACCAGGATTTGAACCCACGATCTTATAATTGTGACCGGGGGACGCTACCTCTGGGCCACCAGGACAATAAAAGCATTCCTAGACTCTGCTATATTTCACACAAAGCCTGTTCAACTTGCTTATGGCACCGTGAACCTCTAATGGGGACCACCCGTGCCGCTTAGGTGATCAGAGCAACGTTTTACCAAATCCGGCTTCGAAACAAGGACGATCCATAAATATTTCATTATCCCAATAAATCACTCGGACTTCTACATATAATCAACACCTCACCCTACCAGGATTCAAACCCACGATCTTATAATTGTGACCGGGGTATGCTACCTCTGGGCCACCAGGACAATAAAAGCAGTCCTAGACTCTAATATATTTCACACAAAGTCTGTTCAACGACCTTATGGCGCCATGAACCTCTAATGGGGACCACCCGTGCCGCTTAGGTGTTCAGGGCAACGTTTTACCAAATCTGGCTTCGAAACACGAGGATCCATATATATTTCATTAGCCCAATAAAGCACGCGGACTTCTACATATAACCAACACCTCACCCCACCAGGATTTGAACCCACGATCTTATAATTGTGGCCGGGGCATGCTACCTCTGGGACACCAGGACAATGAAAGTAGTCCTAGACTCTGCTATATTTCACACAAAGCCTGTTCAACGAGCTTATGGCGCCGTGAACCTCTAATGGGGACCACCCGTGCTGCTTAGGTGATAAGACCAACATTTTACCAAATGCGGCTTCGAAACAAGAAGGATCCATATATATTTCATTAGCCCAATAAAGCACGCGGACTTCTACATTTAATCAACACCTCACCCCACCAGGGTTTGAACCCATGATCTTATAATTGTGACCGGGGAACGCTACCTCTGGGCCACCAGGACAATAAAAGCATTCCTAGACTCTGCTATATTTCACACAAAGCATGTTCAACGAGCTTATGGCGCCGTGAACCTCTAATGGGGACCACCCGTGCCGCTTAGGTGATCAGAGCAACGTTTTACCAAATGCCGCTTCGAAACCCGAGGATCCATATAATTTTCATTAGCCCAATAAAGCACGCAGACTTCTAAATATAATCAACACCTCACCCCACCAGGATTTGAACCCACGATCTTATAATTGTGACCGGGGAATGCCACCAGGACAATAAAAGCAGTCCTAGACTCTTGCTATATTTCTACACAAAGCCTGTTCAACGAGCTTATGGCGCCGTGAACCTCTAATGGGGACCACGAGTGCCGCTTAGGTGATCAGACCAACATTTTACCAAATGCGGCTTCGAAAAAAGAAGGATCCATATATATTTCATTATCCCAATAAAGCACGCGGACTTCTACATTTAAACAACACCTCACCCCACCAGGATTTGAACCCACGATCTTATAATTGTGACCAGCGAACGCTACCTCTGGGCCACCAGGACAATAAAAGCAGTCCTAGACTCTGCTATATTTCACACAAAGCCTGTTCAACGACCTTATGGCGCCATGAACCTCTAATGGGGACCACCCGTGCCGCTTAGGTGATCAGAGCAACGTTTTACCAAATCCGGTTTCGAAACCCGAGGATCCATGTATATTTCATTAGCCCAAAAAAGCACGCGGACTTCTACATTTAATCAACACCTCACGCCACCAGGATTTGAACCCACGATCTTAAATTGTGACCGGGGAATGCTACCTCTGGGCCACCAGGACAATAAAAGCAGTCCTAGACTCTGCTATATTTCACACACAGCCTGTTCAACGAGCTAATGGCGCCGTGAACCTCTAATGGGGACCACGAGTGCCGCTTAGGTGATCAGACCAACATTTTACCAAATGCGGCTTCGAAACAAGAAGGATCCATATATATTTCATTATCCCAATAAAGCACGCGGACTTCTACATTTAATCAACACCTCACCCCACCAGGACTTGAACCCACGATCTTATAATTGTGTCCGGGGAACGCTACCTCTGGGCCACCAGGACAATAAAAGCAGTCCTAGACTCTGCTATATTTCACACAAAGCCTGTTCAACGAGCTTATGGCGCCGCGGAACTCTAATGGGACCACCTGCAATTTCTAGGTGACTTCGAGTAATCGCTTTACCACGCGGCTTCGAAACACGAGGATCAATATATATTTCATTAGCCCAATAAAGCACGCTGACTTCTACATATAATCAACACCTCACCCCACCAGGGTTCAAACCCACGATCTTCTAATTGTGACCGGGGAACGCTACCTCTGGGCCACCAGGACACTAAAAGCAGTCCTAGACTGCTATATTTCACACAAAGCCTGGTTCAACGAGCTTATGGTAACCGAACCATAATGGGGACCACCATGCCGTTTAGGGTGTTCAGAGCAACGTTTTACCAAATCCGCTTTCAAAACAAGGACTATCCATAAATATTTCATTAGCCCAATAAATCACTCGACTTCTACATATAATCAACACCTCACCCTACCAGGATTCAAACCCACGATCTTATAATTGTGATCGGGGTATGCTACCTCTGGGCCACCAGGACAATAAAAGCAGTCCTAGACTCTACTATATTTCACACAAAGCCTGTTCAACGAGCTTATGGCGCCGTGAACCTCTAATGGGGACCACCCATGCCGCTTAGGTGATCAGAGCAACGTTTTACCAAATGCGGCTTCGAAACACGAGGATCCATATATATTTCATTAGCCCAATAAGGCACGCGGACTTCTTCATATAATCAACACCTCACCCCACCAGGATTCGAACCCACGATCTTCTAATTGTGATCGGGGAACGCTACCTCTGGCCCACCAGGACACTAAAAGCATTCCTAGACTCTGCTATATTTCACACAAAGCATGTTCAATGAGCTTATGGCGCCGTGAACCTCTAATGGGGACCACCCGTGCCGCTTAGGTGATCAGAGTAACGTTTTGCCAAATGCGGCTTCGAAACCCGAGGATCCATATAATTTTCATTAGCCCAATAAAGCACGCAGACTTCTACATATAATCAACACCTCACCCCACCAGGATTTGAACCCACGATCTTATAATTGTGGCCGGGGAATGCTACCTCTGGGACACCAGGACAATAAAAGTAGTCCTAGACTCTGCTATATTTCACACAAAGCCTGTTCAACGAGCTTATGGCGACGTGAACCTCTAATGGGGACCACCCGTGCTGCTTAGGTGATAAGACCAACGTTTTACCAAATGCCGCTTCGAAACACGAGGATCCATATATATTTCATTAACCCAATAAAGCACGCGGAATTCTACATATAATCAACACCGCACCCGACCAGGATTTGAACCCACAATCTTATAATTGTGACCGGGGGACGCTACCTCTGGGCCACCATGACAATAAAAGCAGTCCTAGACTCTGCTATATTTTACACAAAGCCTGTTCAACGAGCTTATGGCGCCGTGAACCTCTAATGGGGACCACCCGTGCTGCTTAGGTGATCAGACCAACATTTTACCAAATGCGGCTTCGAAACAAGAAGGATCCATATATATTTCATTAGCCCAATAAAGCAC
>NW_024711907.1:0-57277 GCF_018991925.1 Homarus americanus | reverse complement strand
ACAGCCTTAACAATATCAACCTAGAGAAGTCGACTTGTGAAAGAGACCGTACATCCCTAGTGCTTCCCAACAGTGTGTAACAGAGCCCGTACATCCCCAGTGCTTCCCAACAGTGTGTAACAGAGCCCGTACATCCCCAGTGCTTCCCAACAGAGTGTAACAGAGCCCATACATCCCCAGTGCTTCCCAACAGTGTGTAACAGAGCCCGTACATCCCTAGTGCTTCCCAACAGTGTGTAACAGAACCCATACATCCCCAGTGCTTCCCAACAGAGTGTAACAGAGCCCGTACATCCCTAGTGCTTCCCAACAGAGTGTAACAGAGCCCGTACATCCCCAGTGCCAACAGTGTGTAACAGCCCGAGTGCTTGCCAACAGTGTAACAGAGCCCGTACATCCCTAGTGCTTTCCAACAGTGTGTAACAGAGCCCGTACATCCCCAGTGCTTCCCAACAGAGTGTAACAGAGCCCGTACATCCCCAGTGCTTCCCAACAGTGTGTAACAGAACCCAATACATCCCTAGTGCTTCCCAACAGTGTGTAACAGAGCCCGTACATCCCCAGTGCTTCCCAACAGTGTGTAACAGAGCCCGTACATCCCCAGTGCTTCCCAACAGAGTGTAACAGAGCCCATACATCCCCAGTGCTTCCCAACAGTGTGTAACAGAGCCCGTACATCCCTAGTGCTTCCCAACAGTGTGTAACAGAACCGTACATCCCCAGTGCTTCCCAACAGAGTGTAACAGAGCCCGTACATCCCCAGTGCTTCCCAACAGAGTGTAACAGAGCCCGTACATCCCCAGTGCTTCCCAACAGTGTGTAACAGAGCCCGTACATCCCCAGTGCTTCCCAACAGTGTGTAACAGATTCCATACATCCCTAGTGCTTGCCAACAGTGTGTACTTAGAGAGCTGACCCACCAGTTAGTTAGGTGATGGTTAAGTAAGCGAGTAAGTGAAATGTGTGGGATATTTTTCACAGCTGCGTCCACTTGTGTTGTTCTCAACGGTCCGCCAGCTGCAACATCCAGGTGCTAAATTCGCCTTATCATCCTCCAGGAATATATTGTTAAAGTAACTGCACTTTGGTTTATTGTAACCTAACCTGCATTTTTTGTATCAAACATCATTTATCACAAATTATCAGTCATGCGACCATCTGAAACGTTTATGGACATTATTTTGTATGGACGTGATGTACTTTTGACTGCCTTGCGCGGTGTGTGTGTGTGTGGAGTAGTGCAGGGAATGGCCCGTGCCCCTGTAGCATCCCCCCCCCCCTCTCCCCGGTCGCCTATAATATGCCTTTAAACATTATTATTATTATTATTTGTACTTACATGACACTTTCTTCTACAAGTATAAGCAGATGCATATACATGAAATCCACAGAAATAAAAATCATTCATAATTATCGAAAAAATTATCAAAATTTAGTGTGAATCCGAATTTTAGAACTGAACCAGTTTGTAATTTGTGCACAGTTTCTAAACGCCAATACTGTGTGAGCTGACCCCCTAATATGCCATCTGTCAAGAAAACACATTCCCAAATCTTTTGAAAATGTTCACAAATCTTTGTCGAATTTCTAGAAAACATTCACATATCCCAATTAAAATTTCTTCTTACCTTGTGACATACAGAACTTTGCGTCGTTTTCTCTCAATTCGAGGAGGTCGGGCAAACATGATCTGCGATCCTTAGTTGCAGAGCCTTAACTAGGTATTATTGACTGACTGGCTGGCTATCTTAAGTCACAACAAACTTTAATATCGTCAAACAAACCAATGAAAGCAGTAGTGAACGTAGAAGGTAACCTGAAAGAAAGAAAGAAAGAAAGAATAGTGCTGAAGAGCATGGGTTGTCACACTTGGTAAACACACCCTTGATATTTAAGGAGTCATGTGGACCTTCTCCCTACTTTCCTTCTTCCCAGAGACAGACAGACACACAAACAGACAGAGAAGAGACAGAGAGATAGACTGACAGATAGACAGAAAATCTTCTTTATAGATCTAATATCCAGAATAAAGTGACATACTGTAATATTACTAGGGAAAAATAGATGGTAATCAAAGCTGCCGTATTCCCTGAACATATATGACGTTACAATTTCGTACGTGTGCTTTGGGGATCGTGATATAAAAATATATGATATAGGTGTAAATAATTTATTTTAGTTGCAAATTATAATATATATCTTTCTGAACTTCGTAGAAATATTTGAAGAATTTTACCGAATTTCTAGCAACAAGCAGAATCATTTGACAGGAGGAGTCAGCAGCTGTGTTTATTATACTGTACATGTCTGTCATGGGTTGCGTTAGGCTTACCCACGCAACCAACTCCAAAGTTTGTTTACCAGAGATAAGACGCCCGGCGAGGCATAACTGGGACATGTATTTTTCAATTAGTGTAAGTTAGCCAGCCTTTAGGGGGGTGGGCGGTGAAACAGTGTTGTACTGTTCATCGCTTCACACCCAAAAACCTCATTTTAAGTAGTATCCCCTGAGCCATGGGTTAGTGAAGAAGTCGTCTTGACTCTCTCCCTCCTGAAAGGGAGCGGGGCACCACACCACACAGAGTCCTCCACCGCCACTCCGTCCTGTGAACCGTCGTCGACACGAGACTAAGTGTGTTAACCTAGGTTGTTATCCCTGTGGAAATATCACGTGTGGATGCCTGGTTGCGACAAGAGCAATCCAGGCTGGCCTATCAAACCTACAGTAAATGGTTAATTAATTCACGCTTACAGAGTTCTCCTGCACGACACCCGTCTACTGTGACCGTGATCGACACGAGACTAAGCGTGTTAACCTAGGTTTGTTATCCCCGTGGAAATATCACGTGTGGAAGCCTGGTTGCGACAAAAGCAATCCAGGCTGGTCTATTGCACCTAGATGGTTAATTCAAGTCACGCTTACAGAGTTCTCCTGCACGACACCATGTGTGGTAACCCAAGAGTACTTTTTGTTGCTGTGGCCCGTGGAAAGAAGTTCTTGTGCGGAAGCCTGGTTGCAACAAAAGCAATCCAGGCTGGCAGTAAATGTATCACTTGAAGAATTAAGGCTCTGTTAAGTTATACCCATAGTAGAGTAATCACATGTGTCCCCAAGTTAAAATTCTCTTTTAGAAGATTAATTTTATTACAGCGTGAACGTGAGTGAATCATATATCCATGCAAATTGTAAATCATTGTATGGAAGCTTGACAAATAAATGTAAGTGCAATTATCTGCCCGTATCTGTGATCCTATCTTATTATTACTAAAGGTAATGACTGATTGGTTATGACAAAGTATAACCAGTAACTTAGATAGATGTTGAAAATTAAATGAATCCATTAAATCATCATTTATCAAGTATAAATCATGGAATGTCGAGTGGTGGAGTGAACTTCTACGTAGATACGCCATAATCTCCTGTAAGCAACCAGTGTGAAGGTATCGAACTCTACGGTAAGAAATAAGAAATACGACATAATATTATCTTTATATAATATAATCCACTCCTACTACCACCGAACCACCCCAAAACCATGACAATGTCATTGTCACACATAAAATCATAATACAGTCCACGATATTCTAGATAAGGAAATTAATAAAAACATGTTATAAAATAATTTTGTAAGTATTTATTAAGTGTTTGTTGTACAAATTTTCGTAATAAGATAAGGGGTAACATAAGGTAAGGGGTAATATAAGGTAAGGGGTAACATAAGGTAAGGGGTAACATGAGGTAAGGGGTAACATAAGGTTAGGGGTAACATAAGGTAAGGGGTAATATAAGGTAAGGGGTAACATAAGGTAAGGGGTAACATAAGGTAAGGGGTAACATAAGGTAAGGGGTAACATAAGGTAAGGGGTAACATAAGGTAAGGGGTAACATAAGATAAGGGGTAGCATAAGGTAAGGGGTAACATAAGGTAAGGGGTAACATAAGGTAAGGGGTAATATAAGGTAAGGAGTAACATAAGGTTTGGGGTAACATAAGGTAACGGGTAACATAAGTGAGGGGCATAAGGTGAGGGGTAACACTACGGGTGAGGTAATATAAGGTGAGGGGTAACATAAGGTGAGGGGTAACATAAGGTGAGGGGTAACATAAGGTGAGGGGTAACATAAGGTTAGGGGTAACACAAGGTGAGGGGTAACATAAGGTTAGGGGTAACAAAAGGTAAGGGGTAACATAAGGTGAGGGGTAACATAAGGTGAGGGGTAACATAAGGTAAGGGGTAACATAAGGTGAGGGGTGTATGTATATTCTGTATGCTGTATTTATATTATGCTATGTATATTATGTATGTGCTCCATTTATGTATTATTTATTTAGCCTAGCTAGTAGCGTGTGGCAATGTATTTATCAATGTCCCACATGCTTAATTAATGTGCCTGGCGACGTATGGAAGCTGCTAATGTATCACTTGCCATACGTCGTCTATAGAGCAGTTGACCAGCGGACAGGTTGAAGAGCGCTACTCCCCTTGTGTACATATCTCTTATCCAGTAAATAGAACCTACAAAACATTATACAGGTGTTTGTGTTCGCTCCTGTATATTGAACTTATTACCCAGAACACGAACATGGCGCAGTGAACCGGTTTTACTGGATAATTACGAGTGACAGTGCAAAGTTTGTGGAAAGCCGGCTTATGGACCCCTTGCCCTGTGTCAACCGCCGCCCGCCACCCCTCCTCGAAGAATTTAGCAACTTTGAGCAGTGTCAGTGACAGTGATTTTCTGTGAAGTGTTTAGTGCATTGTGTGTTTCGTGCCATTCATGTGTGACCTTGTTCTAAAGGATTCCAAAGGTACACGGCATGTTCTGGGCATTTGTAAGGAGTAGACTTCAGTACACCTCCCCTCGCGAAGCCTGAGGGGTAACTGACGCTCCTCGCCGTCTCCACCCCCCCTCACAGCTCGAGAAGACTGCTCCCACCCAGACGCGCGCACACACACATACATGTACTAACACTCACTGACCGCGGCGGCTCCCTTATATATATTTAATATATATAACCTACTTATCTGTGTATTTAATTAATTTTTTGTCTGAGATCTTGTTGATACGACGGGCTGACCGGTCAACACTGATTTAGACACAGTACACAGATGAAGTAGTTATGTCTCGTGCCTTACGTAGCCGTGGAGCCAGCGCCCGGATGAGTCAGTCGGATGATAGCTCCGCAGAGATGGATGACCAGGCTGACCATGACGCTCCAGCTCCCACAACATCTCGCAGCCCTTCACCTCGATATTCAGCGTTGTCTCCAGAGATAATTGCTTTAATGAAGTTTATGAGAGATGAAAGGCGCGAGGATGAAGCTAACAGACGTGTGGAAGACAAACGCAGAAGACAAGCAGAGGCAGAGAAAGACCACCAACGGAGATTGGAAGACAGTGCACGGTTTGAAGCTTTGATATCTCGCCTCACTGTTAACCAAGCCCCTGGCTCTAACACTGCCTCGGTACTGACTGGTTCAGATACCTCATCAATGCTCTCTTCACGCCCCCCAGCCCCACCTAAAGCAGCAGCTCAAACACCGCCCATCTTGACGCCTGATGTGAATTTCCAGACTTTTCGTGAATGGCGGCGACGGTGGACTGATTATTCTACAATGGTGGATCTCCAGAGTTTGTCACAGCCTAAACAACTCATCCAGCTGCGTATGTGCCTGTCCTTGGAAATTCAACGTGTCTTAGAACATACGTTGCAGGTACCCCCAACCTCTTCGCTGTCTGTAGAGGAGGTACTGGACATTCTACAACGGCACATCAAAGGACAGCGGAATGAAGCTCTGCGCAGGAGGGAATTGTTTAGCTGCAGACAGATGGAGGGTGAGACTTTTGACGCCTTTTATGTACGACTTAAGAGAGCCTCGGGAGAGGTAGATATATGTCTAGGCCACCACCAGCAGTGCGAGGAGACCCAGTTGAAGCAGGTGATCCTGATGGGTGTTAAGGACGAGGAACTTGTCCAACGCCTCACCTCCCTCGACTCTTCCTCTTCTCTCAAGGATGTGTTGACGATATGTCGCTCCTATGAGGCTGCCAGGTGTGCCACCTCTGCCATCCGAGCTCCCCCTACAGTTGTACGCGCTGTGTCCCGGTACAAGAAGGACAAGAAGCCTGCTCCTACGCCTTCGCCCACCACGTCCACGCCCGGTTCATTTTGTAACAACTGTGGTAAGCAGCACGGAACACAGGTGTGTCCAGCTGCTGAGTCTACCTGCAACAGTTATGACCGTAAGGGCCACTGGTCACTCACAGTATGGTGCCCAGCCAAGTACGTCCAGTGCAATGTGTGCGGTCGTCTGGGCCACTATGACAAGTGTTGTCCGACCAACAAACCCAAGGGACAGCGTCGGCGGAGGCAGCAGCGCCCTTCCACCAGTGAGGGCCGCCCACAGTCGCCAAATCAGAGGTACGACGACCCTGGACAAAGCCCGACCCATATTAGGAGGGTGTACTCCTCGCATCCCAGGACCAAAGTTCCCCAGTACATCAGTGTCATCGTGACCTATGGCAGTGTGTCATCCCGTCTTCAGATGTTGCCTGACACCGGCGCTGATGCTACAGTCATCGGTCCCCAGCATTTGCAATGCTTGGGGCTCTCTCCAAGCGATCTAGGACCGCCTCCCAAGGACCTCTGCGTCACGGCAGATGGTTCACAGATGGCCCCAGCCCTAGGTTCACTCTATGCACATGTCACCTTTGGCAACAGGTCGTGTCAGGCCTGGATTGACGTGCATAATGGTGTCCCGACTCCTTTGCTGTCCTACAGACATTGCCAAGAGTTGGCCATCATCTCCCAGGACTTCCCAACACCGATTCTGGAGGTAAAATACGCCAACAGGGTGCACGAAGGGAGCAGCAACTACCCTGCTGCCGCCCTACCCCTACCTCTGGCCAGTGACACCTCTCCTTCGGTAGTTGTCCCTGCTGCTTCAAGTCTCCATCCCTTGGCTCGCCTCCACGACAGTCACTGTGGAGCCGAGGCCACCAAACGGCGTGCAAGACAGACTGTGTTCCGGCCTGGCATCGACCCCGACATCTCCAATGCTGTCCAGGTGTGTAAGCCCCGCCACGTACTACAACCCAGCCAGCAGCAGGAACCCTTCATGAGTGACGACAACCCCACCCGCCCCTTTGAGTCTGTGTCAGCCGACTTTTTCTCTGTGTCAGGAAAGTCCTTCCTTGTTATCATCGACCGTCTGTCTGGTTGGCCGGTTGTCATCAAGTGCGGTAATGACACGACGTCTGCCGCCACCATCAGCAAGTTCCGCCACTACTTCCGTGACGTGGGCGTTCCTGTGCGCCTGCGAACCGACGGAGGGCCTCAGTTCACAAGCCGGGACTTTGCTGTGTTCCTCGACCGATGGGGAGTCCGGCATGTGTTGTCATCGCCCCATTACCCGCAGTCCAATGGCCACGCTGAGGCTGCTGTCAAATCCCTGAAACACCTCATCCTTAAGGTGGCCCCTTCTGGGAACATTGACTGCGAGGCCTTCGACCGGGGTCTTCTTGAACTCCGCAACACACCTAACTACACCGGACGCTCCCCTGCCCAGGTTTTGTATGGACGCCCCCTTCGTTCTTGTGTCCCTGCTCACCCTCAATCCTTCTCCAAGGAGTGGCAGGCCAAGACAGAGGATTGTGATCGCCGAGCCGCCGAACGTGTTCAGGACGTCGTCGCCCGCTACAACGACAGGGGTAATAAGGTAAGGGGTAATATAAGGTTAGGGGTAACATAGGTGAGGGTAACATAAGGTAAGGGGTAACATAAGGTAAGGGGTAACATAAGGTAGGGGTAATATAAGGTTAGGGGTAACATAAGGTGAGGGGTAACATAAGGTGAGGGGTAACATAAGGTAGGGAGTACATAAGGTAAGGGGTAACATAAGGTTAGGGGGTAACATAAGGTGAGGGTAACATAAGGTGAGGGTAACATAAGGTAGGGGTAACATAAGGTTAGGGGTAACATAAGGTGAGGGGTAACATAAGGTGAGGGGTAACATAAGGTTAGGGGTAACATAAGGTGAGGGGTAACATAAGGTGAGGGGTAACATAAGGTTAGAGGTAACTATAAGGTGAAATTATATGGGTTAGGGTAACATAAGGTGAGGGTACTAAGGTTAGGGGTAACATAAGGCAGGGGTAACTATGAGTGAAATTAAGTTAAGGGGTAACATAAGGTGAGGGTAACATAAGGTAAGGGTAACATGAGGTGAGGTAACATAAGGTGAGGGTAACATAGGTTAGGGTAACATAAGGTGAGGGTAACATAAGGTAGAGGTAACATAGGGTGAGGGTAACATAAGGTGAGGGTAACATAAGGTGAGGGGGTAACATGAGGTAGGGGTAACATATGGAGGGTAACATAAGGTGAGGGGTAACATAAGGTTAGGGGTAACATAAGGTTAGGGGTAACATAAGGTAAGGGTAACATAAGGTAAGGGGTAACATATAGGTAGGGGGTAACATGAGGTGAGGGGTAACATAAGGTAAGGGGGTAACATAAGGTAAGGGTAACATAAGGTTGGGGTAACATAAGGTGAGGGTAACAATAAGGTGAGGGGTAACATAAGGTTGAGCAACATAAGGTAGAGGTAACATAAGGTTAAGGGGTAACATAAGGTGAGGGGTAACATAGGTTAGGGGTAACATATAAAGAAGGGGTAACATAAGGGTAAGGGGTAACATAGGTAGGGGTAACATAAGGTGAGGGTAACATAAAGTTAGGGGTAACATAAAGTTGAGGTAACATAAGGTAGGGGGTAACATAAGGTAAGGGGTAACATAAGGTGAGGTAACATAAGGTGAGGGTAACATAAGGTAAGGGGTAACATGAGGTAAGGGGTAACTATAAGGAGGGTAACATAAGGTAAGGGGTACATAAGGTGAGGGGTAACATATTAGGGGGTACATAAGGTGAGGGTAACATATAAGGAGGGGTAACATAAGGTAAGGGGTAACATAAGGTAAGGGTAACATGTAAGATGGGTAACATAAGGTAAGGGTAACAAAATAAGTTAGTAACATAAGGTAAGGGTAACATAAGTTAGGGTAACATATAATAGGGGTAACATAAGGTAAGGGTAAATATAAGGTATGGGGCTGAGGTAAGGGGAATATAAGAGGGGTAACATATGTTATAGTAGGTAACATAAGGTAAGGGTAAATATAAGGTTAGGGGTAACATAAGGTTAGGGTAAATATAAGGTAAGGGTAACAAGAGGTAAGGGGTAACATAAGGTGAGGGTAACATAAGGTAAGGGCAACATAAGAGGGGTAACATGTTAGGGGTAACATAAGGTTAGGGGTAACATAAGATAAGGATGTATGTAAGGGGTAACATGAGGTAGGTAACATAAGTGAGGGGTAACATAAGGTAAGGGTAACATAAGAGGGTAACATAAGGTTAGGGTAACATAAGGTAAGGCAACATGAGGTAAGGGGTAACATGTAAGGGGTAACATATGTGAGGGCAACATAAGGGGTATGGGCAACATAAGGTGAGGGTAAAGGTTAAGTGTAACATACAATAGGGTAACATAAGGTGAGGGGTAACATGAGGTTAGGCAAATATTAAGGTAAGGGGTAACATGAGTGTAAGGGGTAACATAAGGTTAGGGGTAACATAAGGTAAGAGTAACATGAGGTAAGGGCAACATAAGGTAAGGGGTAACATAAGAGGGGTAAATATAAGGTGAGGTGTAACATAAGGTTAGGGTAACATAAGGTAAGGGGTAAATATAAGGTGAGGGGCAACATAAGGTAAGGGTAAATATAAGGTTAGGGGCACATGATGAAGGGGTAACATATGTTAGGGAGTACATAAGGTAAGGGAACATAAGGTAAGGGGTAACATAAGGTAAGGGTAACATGAGGTAAGGGGTAACATAATAGGGCAAACATAAGGTAAGGGGTAACATGATGAGTAAGCAACATGAGGTAAGGGGCAATAATGGTAAGGGGGTAACATAAGGTTAGGGGTAACATAAGGTAAGGAACATATGAAGGGTAACATATAAGGGTAACATATGTAAGGGGTAACATAAGGTAAGGGGTAACATAAGGTGAGGGGAACATAAAGGGAATATATGAGGGTAAATATGAGTGTAAGTAAAAATAATGTAAGGGTAACATAAGATAAGGCAACATAAGGTAAGGGTAACATAAGGTTAGGGGCAAATATATGAGGGTAACATAAGGTAAGGGTAAATATAAGGTAAGGGCAAATATAAGGTAAGGGTAACATGTGTGGGTAACATAAGGTGAGGGTAACATAAGGTTAGGGGTAACATAAGGTGAGGGGTACATAAGGTAAGGGTAAATATAAGAGGGTAACATAAGGTTAGGGGAACATGAAGGTAAGGGTAAATATGAGAGGGGTAACATAAGGTGAGGGGTAACATAAGGGGTAACATAAGGAGAGGGGTAACATAAGGTGAGGGGGTACATAAGGTAAGGGTAAATATAAGGTGAGGGGTAACATAAGGTATAAGGGGTAACATGAGGTAAGGGTAACATAAGGTGAGGGGTAAATAAGGTAGGTAAGGGTAACATAAGGTAGGGTAACATGAGGTAAGGCAACATAAGGTGAGGGGTAAATATGAGGGGTAACATAAGGTAACATAAGGGAAAGGGGTAACATAAGGTAAGGGGTAACATAAGGTTAGGGTAACATAAAGAAAGGGGTAACATACAATAGGGCAACATAAGGTAAGGGGAACATAATATGAGGGGAACATGTCAGGGGTAACATAAAGTGAGGGGGCAAACATAAGGAAATAAGAGGGTAACATAAAGTTAGGGTAACATAATAAGGGTAACATGAGGTAAGGGGTAACATAAGGTGAGGATACATAAGTGAGGGTAACAAGTATAACATAAGGTGAGGTAAAATATAAGGTTAGGGAAACATGAGGGGTAACATAAGGTAAGGGGTAGAACATAAGGTGAGGGCAACATAAGGTAAGTAAATATAAGGTAAGGGGTAACAAAGGTAAGGGTAACATAAGAATATGTAGGTAACATATAAGGCAACATAAGGTAAGGCAAATATAGGTAGAACATAAAGAGGGAACATAATAAGGAACATAAGGTAAGGGCAACATAATAAGTAGGGGCAACATAAGGAGGGAACACACAAGGGTAACATACAGAGGGCACAAGGTGAGGGCAACATAAGGTTAGGGTAACATAAGGTTAGGGGGTAACATAAGGTGAGGGGCAACATAAGGTGAAAGGGGTAACATAAGGGGTAACATAAGGTAGGGGTAACATAAGGTAAGGGGAACATAAGGTAGGTAATATGTAAGGGGTAAATATAGGTGAGGGGTAACATAAGGTGAGGGGTAACATAAGGTGAGGGGTAACATAAGGGGCACATAAGGTGAGGTAACAGGAGGCAACAAGGTAAGGGCAACATAAGGTGAGGGTAACATAAGGTAACATAAGGTAAGGGCAACATAAAGGTAAGGGCAATATACAAGGGTAACACATAAGAAGGAGAGGGCAACATAAATGTAAGCAAACATAAATAGGGCAACATAAGAGGGCAACACAAGGTAAGGGCAACATACAGTAAGGGCAACATAATAAGGCAACATAAGGTGAGGGGCAACATAAGGTGAGAGGGGTAACATAAGGTTAGGGTAACATAAGGTAAGGGAATGTAACATAAGGTAAGGGAACATAAGGTGAGGGGTAAATAAGGTTAGGGGTAACATAAGGTAAGGGGTAACATAAGGTGAGGGGTAACATAAGGTGAGGGGTAACATAAGGTTAGGCAACATAAGGTAAATGATACAGGGTAAAGTACATAAGGTAAGGGCAAATATAAGGTGAAGGGCAACACAAGGTGAGGGGCAACATACAGAAAGGGGCAATACAATAAGAAGGGCAACAGATAAAAAGGGCAACATAAGGTGAGGGGCAAATACATGTAAGGGCAACATACAAGGGCAACATAAGGTTAGGGGGTAACATAAGGTAAGGGGCAACATATGTGAGGGGCACATAAGGGGTAAGATATGGGTAAGGGTAAAACATAAGAGGGGGGTAACATAAGGTGAGGGGTAACATAAGGTAGGCAACAAGGCAGGAAGATAAGATAAGGGGTAACATAAGGTAAGGGCAACATAGAGAGGGGTAACATAATAAGGGGTAACATAAGGTAAGGGGTAACATAAGAGGGCAAATATAAAGTTAGGGCAACATAAGAAGGGCAACATAAGTAACATAATAAGAGGAGGGCAACATACAAGAAGGGCAAATAATAAGGAAGAACATTGGTGATGGGCAATATATAAGGGCAACATATGTAAGGGCAAATACAAGGGCAACATATAGTGAGGGGGCAACATATAAGGGGCAACATAAGGTTAGGGTAACATAAGGTAAGGGGTAACATAAGGTTAGGGGGTAACATAAGGTGAGGGGTAACATAAGGTGAGGGGTAACAAGGTAAGGGGTAACATATGGTGAGGGGTAATATAAGGGGTAACATAAGGTAAGGGGTAACATAAGGTAAGGGGTAACATAAGGTAAGGGGCAACATAAGGTAAGGGGTAACATAAGGTTAGGGGTAACATAAGGTAAGGGGTAACATAATAGGGTACAAGGAAGGGGCAACATAGTAAACATAAGGTGAGGGCAACATACAAGTAAGGGCAACATGAGGAGGGCACATGGAAGGGCAACATACAGAAGGCAAATGATACAAGTATGGGCAACATAAGGGGCAACATAAAGGGCAACATAAGGTTAGGGGCAAACATGGGTGGGAAGCAACATAAGGTGAGGGCAACATAAGGTAAGGGCAACATATGAGGGGTAACATAAGGTTAGGGGGCAACATAAGGTAAGGGGCAACATAAGGAAGGGGTAACAAGGTTAGGGGCAACATAAGGTAAGGGGTAACATACAAGTAACATAAGGTAAGGGGTAACATAAGGTGAGGGCACATAAGGTAAAGGGGTAACATAAGGTGAGGGGAACATAAGGTTAAAACATAAGGCAACATATGGTGAGGGGTAACATAAGTTAGGGTAACACAAGGTAAGGGGTAACATGAGGTAAGGCAACATGTGAGGGGTAACATATGAGAGGCAACATAAGGAAGGGCAACATGAGTGAAGCAAGCAACTACAAGGTTAGGGCAACATACAGTAAGGCAACATAAGGTTAGGGGCACATATATAACATAAGGTGAGGGGAAATATAAGGGGTAACATATGTGAGGGGGGGCAACATAAAGAGGGGCAACATAAGGTTAGGGTAACATAAGGTAAGGGGTAACATAAGGTAAAGGGGTAACATAAGGTGAGGGGTAACATAAGGTGAAGGGGTAACATAAGGGGAACATAAGGTGAGGGGTAACATAATAAGGGGTAACATAAGGTGAGGTAACATAAGGTAAGGGCAACATAAGGTGAGGGGTAAATAAGGTAAGGGGTAACATGAGGTAGGCAACATAAGGTGAGGGCAACATAAAGGAGGGCAACATAAGGTGAGGGCAACATACAAGTAAGGCAACACATAATGAGAGTGGGAAGGGCAACATGGGTGAGGGGCAACATAAGATAGGGCAACATACAGAAAAGGGGCAACATACAAGGTAACATAAGGTAAGGGGCAAATATGAGGTAAGGGGTAACATACAAGGGGCAACATAAGGTGAGGGGCAACATACAATGGGGGCAATAAGGTAAGGGGTAACATAAGGTAAGGGTAACATAAGGTAAGGGGTAAGATAATGTAAGGGGTAACATAAGTTAGTAACATAAGGTAAGAGGGGTAACATAAGGTTAGGGTAAATATAAGGTAAGAGGGGTAACATAATAAAGGCATGATAAGGTAAGGGGCAACATATGGTGAGGGTAACATAAGGTTAGGGTAACATAAGGTAAGGGGTAACATAAGGTAAGGCAACATAATAAAGGGCAAATGATACAAGGCAACATAATGTTAAAGCAACTGATGGTAAGGGCAACATAAGGTTAGGGCAACACACAAGGGGCAACATAAGGTGAGGGGCACACATGGTCAAGGGCAACATATGAGGGGGGCAACATAGGTTCAAGGGGCAACATAAGTTGGAGGGGCAACATAAGGTTAGGGGCAACATAAGGTAAGGGGTAACATGAGGTAAGGGGCAACATGAGGTGAGGGGTAAACATAAGGTGAGGGGCAACATATGGTAAGGGGTAACATGAGGTAAAGGGTAACATGAGGTAAGGGGCAACATAAGGTTAGGGTAACATAAGGTAAGGGTAACATAAGGTTAGGGTAACATACAGAAGGGGCAACATAAGGAGGGGTAACATATGTTTAGGGCAACATAAGGTAAGGGGGCAACATAATAAGTAAAATGACAAGGAGGGGCAACATAGGGTTGCAACTATACAAGGAGGGGCAACACGATGGAAGAAGCAACATGGGCTGAGGGGGGCAATAATATAAGGGCAACATAAGGTAAGGGCAACATATGTGAGGGGTAACATATGTCAAGGGCAACATAAGGTGAGGGGGGCAACATACATAAGGGTAACATAAGGGTGAGGGGAAGGTAGGGCAACATAAGTAAGGGGTAACATGAGGGGTAACATAAGGTGAGGGGTAAATATAAGGTGAGGGGTAACATAAGGTAAGGGGAACATAAGGTAAGGGGCAACATGAGGTAAGGCAACATAAGGTTAGGGCAACATAAGGTAAGGAACATAAGGTTAGGTAAACATAAGGTAAGGGGTAACATATGTGAGGGGTAACATAAGGTTATGGGCAAAATAAGGTGAGGGCAACATAAGTAAGGTAACATAAGGTAGAGGGCAAATGATACAAGGGCAACATAATATGAGGGCAACATGATGCAAGGGCACTGGTTAGGGGGGCACATGGGAAGGGGCAACATAGGTAAGGGGCAACATGAGTGAGGGGGCAACATAAAGTTAGGGGGCAACATAAGGTAAGGCAACATGAGTGAGGTAACATAAGGTGAGGGGTAACATAAGAGGGGTAACATAAGGTTAGGGTAACAAGGTGAGGGTAAATAAGGTGAGGGGGCAACATAAGGTAAGGGCAACATAAGGTTAGTAACATAAGGTATAACATGAGTGTAAGGCAACATATGAGGGTAACATAAAGGTATAAGGGGCAATGTGGGGGTACATAAGAAGGGGTAAAGATAAGGTAAGGGCAACATAAGGTGAGGGCAACATAAAGTGAGGGGCAACATAATAAGTGAAGGGCAACATGATAAGAAGCAAGTAAACACGAGGCAAGGGCAACATAATAGGGGGCAACACACAAGATGGGCAACATGGGGTAGGGCAACATACAGAAGGGGCAACATAAGGTGAGGGGTAAATAAGGTTAAGGGGTAACATGGGAGGGGCACATAAGGATGGGTAAATATAAGGTGAGGGCAACATAAGTTAGGGTAACATATGTAACATGAGATAAGGGGTAACATAAGGTGAGGGGTAACATAAGGTGAGGGGCAACATAAGGTAAGGGGCAACATAAGTGAGGGTAACATAAGGTTAGGGTAACAAGGTGAGGGGTAACATAAGGTAAGGGGCAACATAAGGTGAGGGCAACATAAGGTGAGGGGCAACATAAGCAAAAGGGAAGGGCAAACATACGGTGAAGGGCAACATAATGAAGGGCAAAATGACATGGGGGCAACAAAGGAAGGGCAACATAGTACAAGCAACAAGGAGGGCAACATATGAGGGCACACACATGAAGGGCAACATACAAGGGGCAACATAAGGTAAGGGGCAACATAAGGTGAGGGGCAACATATGGGTAAGGGGCAACAAGGGGTGAGGGTAACAAGGTGAGGGGTAACATAAATAGTAACATAAGGTTAGGGGTAAATATAAGGTGAGGGTAAATATAAGGTAAGGGGTAAATATAAGGTAAGGGCAACATAAGGTAAGGGGCAACATAAGGTAAGGGGCAACATGTAAGGGCAACATAAGGTAAGGGTAAACATGAGGTGAGGGTAACATAAGGTGAGGGCAACATAAGGTGAGGGCAACATAAGGTAAGGGCAACACAGAGGGGCAAATATACGTAAGGGCAACACAAGAAGGGGCAATTGACAAGGGCAACATACAGAAGGGCAAATGACACAAGGGCAACATACAAGGGCAATGATACAGAAGGGGCAACATAAGGGGTAAGGGGCAACATAAGGTAAGGGTAACATAAGGCAACATAAGGTTAGGGGTAACATAAGGTGAGGGCAACATAAGGTAAGGGGTAACATAATAAACATAAGGTAAGGGGTAACATATGTAAGGGGTAACATACAGAGGGGTAAATATAAGGTAGGGCAACATAAGGTAAGGCAACATAAGGTAAGGGGTAACATAAGGTAAGGGGTAAATATGTGAGGGGCAACATATAAGGTAAGGGGTAAATAATAATAGGGTAACACAGGAAGTAAACATAAGGTGAGGGCAACATAAAGGTGAGGGGCAACATAAGGTAGGGCAACTATAATAAGTTAGGGAGAAACATGCATGAGGCAAACATACAACATACATGGGCAACAATATGGAGGGCAACATATGTAAGGGGCAACATAAGGCAAGGGGCAACATGAGGTAAGGCAACATATGTAACATAAGGTAAGCAACATAAGGTAAGGGCAACATAAGGTTAGGTAACATAAGGTAAGGGGTAACATAAGGTGAGGGTAACATAAGGTTAAGAACATAAGGTAAGGGTAAGGCAACATAAGGTGAGGGGGTAACATAAGAGGGGTAACATAAGGTAAGGTAACAAGGTAAGGGGTAACAAGATAAGGCAACATGAGGTAAGGCAACATAAGGTGAGGGCAACATACAAGGGGCAACATGTAAGGTGAAGGGGCAACATAATATGAGAGGCAAACAATAAAGGAGTAATGAAGCACACAAGGGAAGCAACATACAAGGTGAGGGCAACATATGTGAAGGGCAACACAAGGGGCACATACAGAAAGGGGTAAACATAAGGTAAGGGGCACATAAGGGGTACAAGGTAAGGGGTAACATAAGGTGAGGGGTAACATAAGGTAAGGGGTAACATAAGGTTAGGGTAACATAAGGTAAGGGGTAACATAAGGTAGGGAACATAAGGTGAGGGGTAAACTATAAGGTGAGGGGCAACATAAGGTAAGGGGGCAACATAAGGTGAGGGGTAATATAAGGTAGGGCAACATAAGGTAAGGGTAAATATACAGAAGGGGTAACATAAGGTAAGGGCAACATATAAGGGGCAACATATGTTATAACATAAGGTGGGGGCAACATAAGGTTAGGGCAACATAAGGCAAGGGCAATGATAAGGTTTAGGCAACATAATATGAGGGGCAATGACATGAGGGACAACAGAGTGTGGGCAACATAAGGAAGGCAACAATATAAGGGCAACATACAAGGGGCAACATGGTTAGGGGCAACATAAAGGCAACATAAGGTTAGTGACAAGGTAAGGGGCAACATAAGAGGGGTAACATAAGGTAAGGGGCAAATATAAGGTGAGGGGTAAAATAAGGTTAGGGGTAAATATAAGGTAAGGGGTAACATAAGGTATAAGGGGCAACATAAGGTTAAATATACAAGGCAAATATAAGGTTAGGTAACATAAGGTAAGGCAACATAATAAGAGGGCAACATAAGGTAACATAATAAGAGGCAACAAGGTTAAAGCAACATACGTAAGGCAACACAGAGGGCAACATACGTTTAGCAAACATAATATAAGGGCAACATAGAGGAGGGCAACATAAGTGAGGGTGAAACATATGCGAGGGCAACATATGTAAGGGACATGAGGTAAGGCAACATGATAAGGGCAACATAAGGTTAGTAACATAAGGGGCAAATTAGGGCAACATAAGTAAGGGTAACATAAGGTGAGGGCAACATAAGGTTAAGGGGTAACATAAGGTGAGGGGGCAACATATGTAAGGGGTAAACATAAGGTGAGGGGTAACATAAGGTTAGTAACATACAGAAAGGGGTAACATAAGGTAAGGGTAACATAAGGTGAGGGGCAACATAGGAAGGGCAACATAAGAAGGGCAACATACAAGTGAGGGGCAACACAACGTATACAACATAATGTGAAACATACGAAGGAAACATACAGAGGGGCAAATATACAAGGGGCAACATGAGTGTAGTAACATAAGTGAGGGCAACATATGTGAGGGGCAACATATGTGAGGGGCAACATAAGGTAAGGGGCAACATAAGGTAAGGGGTAACATGAGTGTAAGGAACATAAGGTGAGGGGTAACATAAGGTTAGGGGTAACATAAGGGGCAACATAAGGTAAGGGGCAACATAAGGTAAGGGGTAACATAAGGTAAGGGGTAACATAAGGAAAGGGTAACATAAGGTGAGGGGTAAATACAAGGTTAGGTAACATAAGGTAAGGGCAACATAAGGTAAGGGTAACATACAAAGGCAACATAATGTAAGGGCAACATAAGGTTAAAGGTAAATATACGTAAGGGCAACACAAATAAATGACAATAAGGCAAACATAACAAGAAGGGCAACATACAAGGGCAACATACAGAGGGCAACAATACAAAAATATGTATAAAATAGTAGGGCAACATAAAGGGTAACATAAGGTAAGGGGCAACATATAATAGGGGTAACATAAGGCAACATAAGGGGTACATAAGGTAAGGGGTAACATAAGAGGGGGTAAATATATGGACAGGGTATACAAGGTGAGGGGTACAAGGTAAGGGGCAACATAAGAGGGGTAACATAAGGTTAAAGGGGCACATATGGGAAAGGGGCAACATGAGGTAAGGGTAACATGAGTGTGAGGGCAACATAAGGTGAGGCAACATAAGGTAAGGCAACATGAGAAGGCAACATAAGGGTAAGGGCAACATAGGTTAGGGCAACATAAGGTAAGGGGCAACAAATAAAGGGCAACGAAATATGATAAGCAACATAAGGTGAGGGCAACATACAATGGGCAACATACAGTGAGGGGCAACATAAGGTAAGGGCAACATAAGGTGAGGGGTAACATAAGGTTAGGGCAACATACAAGGGTAACATGAGGTAAGGGGTAACATAAGGTGAGGGGCACAAGGAGGGGTAACATAAGGTAAGGGGCAACATAAGGTGAGGGGCAACATAAGGTTAAAATATAAGGTGAGGGGGTAACATAAGGTAAGGGGCAACATAAGGTGAGGGGCAATATAAGGTAAGGGCAACATGAGGTAAGGGCAAACATAAGGTGAGGGGCAACATATTGGAGGGGCAACATAAGGTAAGGGCAACATAAGGTAAGGGCAACATTAACAAGAAGCAACAATATGAGCAAACATAGGGCAACATACGAAGGGCAACATACAAGGGGCAACATAAAAGGGGCAACATGGGTGAGGGTAACATAGGTTAGGGGCAACATACAAGGGCAACATAAGGTAAGGGGCAAATAAGGTATGTAACATAAGGTAACATAAGGTAAGGGGTAACATAAGGTAAAGGGTAACATAAGGTAAGGGGTAACATATGTAACAACATGAGGTGAGGGGTAACATAAGGTGAGGGGTAACATAAAGGGGGTAACATAAGGTGAGGGGTAACATAAGGTGAGGGGTAACATAAGGTAAGGGGTAACATAAGGTTAAACATAAGGTAAGGGGTAACATGATAAGGGGCAACATAATAGAGGGCAACATAAGGTAGGGCAACATACAGTAAGGGCAACATGAGTGAAGGGCAACATAATATGAGTGGGCAAAACAGAGGGCAACATAAGGTAAGGGGCAACATAAGGGCAAATATACAAGTAGGGGCAACATAAGGAAAGGGCAACATGAGGTAAGGGGGAACATAAGGTAGGGGCAACATGTGGTAGGGCAACATACGTAAGGGCAACATAAGGTAAGGGCAACATAAGGTAAGGAACATAAAGGGGGTAACATAAGGTAGGGGCAACATAAGGTAAGGGGATGGTAGGGTAAGGGGGCAACATATGAGGGGTAACATAAGGTTAGGGGTAACATAAGGTAAGGGGGCAACATAAGGTGAGTGGGGCAACATAAGGTGAGGGGCAACATAAGTTGAGGGCAACATATACAAGGAACATATTAGGGCAACATAGGAAAGGGCAAAATAAGGAAGGGCAATGAGAAGGGCAACATAGAGGGGGGCAACAATGGGGGCAAACGTAAAGAGGGATAAAGGGGCAACATAAGGTTAGGGCAACATATAAGGGCAACATGAGGTAAAACATATGAGGGGTAAACATAAGGTGAGGGTAACATAAAAGGGGTAACATAAGTAAGGGGTAACATAAGGTAAGGGTAACATACAAGGGGGTAACATAAGGTAAGGGCAACATAAGGTTAAATATAAAGGTAAATATAAGGTGAGGGGTAACATAAGGTGGGTAACATAAGGTGAGGGGGTAACATAAGGTAAGGGGTAACATAAGGTGAGGGCAACATAAGGTTAGGGCAACATAAGGTAAGGGCAACATAAGGTAAGGGGTAACATAAGGTGAGGGAGTACTACAAGGAGGGCAACATTGATGGGTAACATAAAGATGGCAACATAAGTTAGGGCAACATAAAGGGGAAGGGCAACATATGTGAGGGGTAACATAAGGTGAGGGGTAACATAAAACATAAGGTGGGGGTAACATAAGGTAAGGGGCATGATAAGGTAAGAAAATAGGGTAACATAAGGGGTAACATAAAGGGTAACATAAGGTTAGGGTAAATAAGTGAGGGGTAACATAAGGTAAGGGGTAACAGGTGAGGGTAACATAAGGTGAGGTAACTATAAATGAAGGGGTAACATAAGGTGAGGGGTAACATAAGGTGAGGGGTAACATAGGTTAGGGGTAACATAAGGTTAGGGGTAACATAAGGTAAGGGGATACATAAGGTAAGGGGTAACATAAGGTGAGGGGTAACATAGAGGTGAGGGTAACATAAGGTGAGGGTAACATAAGGTTAGGGGTAACATAGGTTAGGGTAACATAAGGTAGGGGGTATAAGGTGGGGGTAACATAAGGTGAGGGGTAACATAAGGTGAGGGGTAAAACATGGAGTGAGGGGTAACATAAGGTGAGGGGTAACATAAGGTGTGGGGATGTAACATAAGGTGAGGAGATGGCTTATAAGGTAAGAGGGGTAACATAAGGTGAAGGGTAACATAAAGATGGGGTGGCATAAGGTAAGGGGTAACATAAGGTGAGGGTAACATAAGATGGGGTAACATAGGTGAGGGGTAACATAAGGTAAGGGTGCTGGGTGGGTAGCAACATGGGTGGGGGTAACATAAGGTGAGGGGTAACATAAGGTAAGGGGTAACATAAGGTGAGGGGTAACATAAGGTGTGGGGTAACATAAGGTGAGGGGTAACATAAGGTAAGGGGTAACATAAGGTAAGGGGTAACATAAAGTAAGGGGTAACATAAGGTAAGGGGTAACATAAAGTAAGGGGTAACATGAGGTAAGGGGTAACATAAGGTCAGGGGTAACATAAAGTAAGGGGTAACATAAGGTAAGGGGTAACATAAAGTAAGGGGTAACATGAGGTAAGGGGTTACATGATACAAGGGGTGCAGTACTCACACTATAGTAGCCAGCCACCCAGCGGACACACACACACCATACTGTAGACCTGGTCGTCGATGTAGTACCAGTTCTTGTTGCCAGGTGTGCACATTACTCCACAGCTTGATCTTGCCGCTCACACCCCAGTACCATTGACCACATCCTGCAGGCGTTGCTCACCACCACACCCAGACAGATATATTGCTTAATACCACTTTTTACCATTGAATACAATTTACGGGCATTGCTTACCACCACATATACACATACCACTTATGGTATCAAGTCAGCTAGGCTCTGGATAATACTCGGCCATAGTGCTAAAATTATCCACAATGATTATAAACATTATAATGGGAGCTCATTTGATTACTCTTGCACCTAGATATAGCCAGTTAGTGGTCTTTCTTTAGTTTACAAAAAACACTCAGGATCTGTCGTAAATTTAGAGTTATGTTAAGATTCCTTAAGCTCAAAGGATTAATCGAAAATAAATGATGAATTCAAAAGATTTTGTCCACTCATAATCTTTTATAAGTTTCAAAAGTTTTTCTCACACAGCTAATCTCAGAATTTGTATTCATATTTATTTATAATTTTTAATAGTTTAAAAAAAGTGTCCTTAACAATCATTAGTCAGCTCAACTGTTTCATACACTGTTATCTAGTTTTGTTCACGGCCGATTTAGCTCCCGGGGATTAATTGTCAGTAATAACTAGTGCTAGTTGTGAGCAATTCTGTGCCCTTTTAAGGGCCGAGTTATTGAAGGTCAAGGACGAAAACTTAAAATTAAAGGAAGTGATTGTGAGGATGAAGGAGGAAGACACGGGACAAGGAAAGCTCGTGTCTGACGAAGACACAGGCGAATGGAGGGTTGTGAGGAGAGGAACGACCAAACTGGTGGTGAGAAAAGACACCAAGGAAACGACAACAGCTAAGTGTACTAACTATTATAGTCCTTTGATAGACGAATTGGACGTTAACATAGTCGGGGACACGGCTGAAAAGGAAGGTACAAAAACCTTAATTGTTGGCGTTTCCCAGATACAGTACCTGGATAGATCATCCTGTGCTAAAAATAAAAATAGGATAAGAGTGTGTTGGCCGGGAGCTGGGGTGAAGGATATAGTTGACAGGATGGACAATATATTGTCTGGTAATGGGACCAAACATATTATCTGCCTCAGTGCAGGAGGCAATGATATTGGCCGGTGTAGGAGTGAGGTACTCCTTGATAAGTTCAAGACAGCTATCGAACATATTAGATTGAAGGGAGGGATCCCTATCATATGTGGTGTCCTGTCTAAAAGGAGAGTTGGTAATGAATGGTGGTCAAGGACTGATGGTGTCAACGGCCGTCTTGACAGATATTGCAAGACAATATCAGTCCCATTCATTGACAACTAGGACAAATTTTACGGCAGAAGGGACCTTTACTCTCGGGATGGGGTAGTATATTTGTCTAGGGATGGTTCTCTCGAGAGGGCAGTTCAAAAGATGTCGAAGTCTTTAAACTACTAGGGGAACATATGAGTACGAAACCTGGGGCCCCCAACCGAAACCTGTGGGCCCCAACCGAAATCTGGAGGCTTTAACCGAAACTGGGTGCCCTAACCGAAACTTGGGGGGTCCAACCGAAAACTGGGGGACCCCAACCAAAACCTGGGGGCTCCAACCGAAACCTGGGGGCCCCAACCAAAATCTGAAGGTCCCAACCGAAATTTGGGGGCCCCAATCAAAACCTGGGGACTCCAACCGAAACCAAGGACCCAAACCGAAACCAGGGGCCCCAACCAAAGCCTGGAAGGCCCCAACCATAACCCAATGGGGGTCCCAACCGAAACTTGGGGGCCCCAACCGAAACCTGGGGGCCCCAACCGAAACCTGGAGGCCCCAACCGAAACCTAGAGGCCCCAACCGAAATCTGGGAGCCCCAACCGAAATCTGAAGGTTCCAACCGAAATTTGGGGGCCCCAATCAAAACCTGGGGGCTCCAACAGAAACCAAGGACCCAAACCAAAACCAGGGGCCCCAACCAAAGCCTGGAAGGCCCCAACCATAATCCAATGGGGGCCCCTACTGAAACCCAATGGGGACCCCAACTGAAACCCCTTAGCAGCTCCAACCGAAACCCCATGGGGCCCCAACCGTAACCCCATGGGGGCCCCAACCGAAACCTGAAGGCCCAAGCGAAACCTGGGGACCCAACCGAAACCTGGGGACTCCAACCGAAACCTGGGGCCCCAACCATAACCCCATGGGGGTCCCAACCGAAACCCCATGGGAATCCCTACTAAAACCCCTTGGCGGCCCCAACCAAAACCCCATGGGGCCCCAACCGTAACCCCATGGGGGCCCCAACCGAAACCTGAAGGCCCAACCGAAAAATGGGGGCCAAAATGAAACCTGGGGGCAACAACCTAAACCTGGGGCCCCTGGGGCCCAACCGAAACCTGGTGACCCCTTCCGAAACCTGGGGTCCCAACCGATACCTGAGGGCCCCAGCCGAAACTTGGGGGCCCCATCCAAAACCTGGGGGCCCCAGCCGCAACCTAGAGGCCCCAACCGAAACCTGGGGGCCCAAATCAAAACCTGGGGACCCCAACCGAAACCGGGCAGCTCCCACCTAAGTAGGATGCCCCCAACCAAACCCGGGGGCCCAAACTGAAGCCTGGAAGGCAAAATCAGGGGGGCTCCAACTGAAACTGGGGGCCCCTAACCGAAACCTGGGGTACCAACCGAAACCGGGAGGCCCTATGAGAAACCTGGAGGCACAATAGATTCTTTAAACAACTTTAATATCAGGTGGAACAGTACAGAATTATATTGAATAAAATAAATAAAAAGAGTTCTAAAACTGATAATAACTGAGATTCTATGGGGTTCTATGTGGTTCTATGAAGTTCTATGGTTCTATGGGGTTAATTGGGTTCTATGGGGCTCTATGAGGTTCTATGAGGTTCCATGGGGCTGTATGGGGTTCTAAGAGGTTCTATCAGTTCATATGGGGTTATATGAGGTTCTATTAGTTCATATGGGGCTCTATGAGGTTCTATTGGATTATATGGTGTTCTATGGGTTTTACGGAGTTCTATAGGGTTCTATAAGGTTCTATGAGGTCCTATTGGGTTCTATGAGGTCCTATGGGGTTCTATGAGATACTTTGGGGTTCTAAGAGGTTTTATGGGATTTTATGAGGTCCTATAGGGTTCTATGGTGTTCTATGTGGTTCTAGGGTTCAATGGGGTTCTATAAAGTCCTATGGGGTTCGATGAGGTTATGTATTGGCCCCTGTTTAATAGACAGTAGCTCTTATATAAATATGGGTTAATACATTATATAATTCTATCACCTCCCATAATTTTCCATGAGCAGTGAGTGATCATCTATTGAACAAGTGATCAGTATTTTCCACTCTCAAGTCGCGTCTCCATAGACTTTAGGTCAGTTAATCAGAGGAGTAGTTACTCAACTCTCACGAGAGGAGGAAGTCGATCTAAAGCTTATTCCAGATAAGCTCCTTCCTCTACTAACACTCACAGCTTACAGTGTTACTTACGGTGATATCTTTATTGACTGTGCATAACATATTTTTATAAATAAATGGAGAAACGACTATTTGGGTTTTGCAAACTTAACCCATAAACTTTTACATGTAGCAGTTGAGTTACCTCTCAAGAGTCAAGCTCAGGTAACCACAAACGGCTATATAAGGTAACAATGGTGTCAACTACAATGCTACACAGTAACACTGCTACATAATGCAGAGGGAACAGCACAAAAAGCTCCTGGAGGGCTTGAAGCAGAAAGGGAGGAGTCAAGGAGGAACGGGGACGGGTGTACATGGGTTATATTCTGGGGGAGGGGGGGGTAGTGGAAGCAAGTGTGCCGACACAGAGCCAAGGGGGCAGCAGAACACCCTCCACCCGCTCTACTCCCCACCCGGTAGGTGGCACCAGCTCCGCCTACCAGACAGGAGGAGGCGAGAACCGTGTAAACAATGACATTTCTAACCACACCCTGCAAAATACAGTGTACTTAGCAAATTCTACAGCTTCTGAGAATGGAGGGGGGCCTGAGTTACTACTAAGAGCAGAGACGTTACCGAGAACAAATTCTGGCTTGAATGTCATGTACACTATTATTGACACATTTCTTGATAAGAGAGAGGAGTTTGAAACACTACTGAAGGAACACCAACCCGATATTGTAGGAGTTGTAGAACTGTTGTACAAGAATAGGAGAATCGACCCAGAGGAATGCGAGTTCAATCTTGCTGGATATGACTCATTTACGAACCTTTCTCAAGAAACTTGCAAGAGGGGTGTGGTTATCTATGCTAGACAAGACCTAAGACCCAGCCAGGCGAGGGTACAGGGAGAGGATGTCCAAGTGGCGTAAAACTAATTAAAGGGAGGGGACTTATTGTCGGGTGTATCTACAGATCCCCAAACTGTAGCCCACTAAATCAAAGGAACTTAAGAGCCTTAATAGACAATGCAGCAATGCTCAACCCTAGCCACCTCCTTATCATGGGGGACTTTAACTATGGCGACATCGATTGGAGAAACGAGTTCATCCCCAGATGACTTGAATAACTCTACTACTCTTTTTGTAGAAACTCTGAGAGATAATTTTCTGTTCAAACATGTTAAAGACCTGACACATTACAGAGGGGAGCAAACACCCAAGCCACTAGACCTCATCATAACAAACGAGGAGGGTATGGTGGCCAAACTGGAACATCTAGCCCCAGTTGGCACCATTCACCATGTAGTGTTGTCATTCAGATTTAACTGTTACCTAATTCAAGATAAAGCCAGGCCAAGGTGCAAATAATACAAGGAAAATTACGACGGGATGAGGGAAGAGATGAGAGGTATCCACTGGCCTGACTCACTAAAGCACAAGAACGCAGACACTACGCTGAATATCATAACTAGTAAAGTGACCCATTTGATCGATAAATATATACCCAAGACCAAACCCAGTGCTTCTAGGAATACGAGGGGATCCCTACACATGAACCATGCGGCGGTCGACAGAGTTAAGAAGAAAACCCAGAAATTCAAGAGGTGGCTTAGGTCAAACGATGAGCAGGAAAGGAGGTTGTATGCAAGAGCCAGAAACCAAGCAAAGGCAGAGTGTAGAAGGGCTGGAAAGGAGTTCCAGAGGCTGGTTGCAAGCGAGGTCAAGTCAAACCTCAGGTACCTACTGCTCCTGATACGGACCCTGCATGTGATCCGTTAAGGGTACATGGAGTGGGATGATCTGGAGTAAGAGTGGGATGGCGGGCATTAAAGTCGCCAAGAACAATAGTGGGAACCCCATCATGGAGGTCGTGAAGAACCTGGGCGTCCAGAGAATCACTCTTGAAATGAACATTGACTACACGAAGGGTCCGGTCACCAAGAGTAGGGGAGACAGAAAATAATTCAGACGGGGGTCCATGTGAGTCAGGTGAAGGGAGACGAACAGATGGAATGGTGTTACGCACAAGGGTGAGGAGGCCACGAGCCTGCCCACGGTACCGAGGCAGGGTGTAAACAGTATACCCTGTAGTAAGAGAGGCGGAGTGGAGTAACATCGTCTGTGATGGTTTCCTGAAGTAGAGCGACATCTACTTGATGGGAGAGCACAAACTGGGCGAGGTCTGTCCGGCGAAGTCTAAGTCCCTAGATGTTCCATTGAAAGAAGAGGAGGGAACGGCCTCCGGTATGAGATGAGTCGGTGGGGATAGACAGGGCTCCGGAGGAGGTACCAAATTTTGTTGAGGATATTGGAGAGGGAGGAGTGGGAGAGCGAGGGACGGATCCTCCATCTCGAGAGAAGGAAGGATGCGGGTCACCAGGGTTTGCAAAGGGCGCCCCTGTTGGGTCAGGGTGTCCAGAATGAGTTGTTGTTGCCTCTGCAATGTCGCAATTGTTTTCACAAACGAGTCGAGTTGGGCAGAGAGAAGGTTGATTTGTTTCGAGTGGCGATCCAGACGGAGAGTGATTGTTTCCATAGAACCAACTTGGTGTACCTGTGTAGGAGCTGGAGGTGGCGGCGGGGATTGCTGAGGGCCCGACTGGGCAGGAGGTGGTGGTGACGGGGAGGAAAGGTGAGGGCTCAGGTGAGCAAGAGGTGGTGGTGCTGGTTAAGGACAACTGGGGTCCAGGTGGGCAGGAGGTGGTGGTGACTGTGTGGCAGGGCCGGCAACGACCTTGTTCCAAGAACGGTAGGGAGAGGGAGGGAGGGGAGAAAGGATGGGTGGTAGGGGTGATAGGGGG
This sequence comes from Homarus americanus, assembly GCF_018991925.1. Classification (NCBI taxonomy): domain Eukaryota; kingdom Metazoa; phylum Arthropoda; class Malacostraca; order Decapoda; family Nephropidae; genus Homarus; species Homarus americanus. The sequence continues at coordinate 29,398 of NW_024711907.1, read as the reverse complement.
GGATGGTAGAGGAGAGGACATCAATGGGAAATCCTTGGTGGATGGAAGAGGCGGTGGTGGATAGGAGTGAGGTTTGGTTGACGGGGGCTTCGTCAGAGAATAGGGCGGTGGAACAAGGTAAGTTTTCCCTGGACGAGTGCCAGGAAGCTGTGGGCAATTGGCATTCCATGGCAGTTGACACACCGTGGAATAACTGGGATTTTGTTCTGAATTTTCGATTTGCATTCCACTGTGTCGTGAGGACCTGCAAAGAAACCGCAGGCTGCCATGCTCGTGCACTGCCAGGTGCGTTGTTTCCACGATTGGCAACGACCACAGATTTTCGGGGTTCCATAAATCGGTCGAGAGGACGGTTGTGAATAGGTCCTACCCACCAGCCGATGAGTTCGTTGGATGGACGTTTGGAGACCGGGTTGATGCGGCGCTCCATGTCCAGTAGTTGTGGGAGAAGAGGGCGAAGATCGTCGATAGGGATCTCCCAGGGTACGTGGCGAACCATTACCTTGGTACGACGAGTTTTTGGGGTGATGTTGGTGAACTTCAGCATCACCTTCCCCTGGGGAGCAGGAAAGCCCACTTGAGTGAGCAGGCGTACCGTCTCGTCCATTTGTGTGGCGACTATTACGGCTGTAGGACCTCGGCGGATGCGAAGTGTTGACTCCTGAAGTGGAGAGCAGTGACGGAAGAATCAGGTAGTCCATGTGCTCAGAGGCAAATCCCGAGGAAAGGCGAGACGACGAAGGCGCTACGGTGCAGGGAGACGAAGGGAATCCTCTATGTCCATCGTCGGCGGAGGGGGGTCGGTCATTGATTCACATGTAAGCTCACCTACGGACCCGGACGGCAGAAGGAGGCTACCCTCTACAGCCCCAGACGGGGTGCGAGAGGGAGCCGTAGCCCCTGCTGGAGACCCTGACTTCTGAGGTTTCTGCTTCTTAGACTTGTCTTCAAGATGAAAGTCGTTAGCATCATTGTCACCTACTGCCGCCGTCTCCAACGAACGGGAGCGTTTAACGGCGGACATAGGGCATGTTAGCAACACTGCAGTCAGGTGGAGTGGTAAAGACGTCACTGCCACGTCACATTTCACATTGCGCATACGCAAACTTGAAAAACTTCGACCAGAGGGACCGGGTGGTAGGACCAGATGTTTTTATCCCCCAAAAATGACAAAGTCCAAAAGTTAAGAAAAATAGATGCCACTGTGCTGATAAATGGGTCTTACTATAGTTCTCTGCACAGACTGGGATTAGTAGACTCACTGAATCCGTCAGAAATGCGACTTTTAAGGAGAAGTCTCTCACAGCCTTTGTTGACACCTACGCCACGCATGCGAGTTCAATAACAAGGACACTTATCATTACCACCGTTAAGAGGCTTGATAGATGAGCTGGCGGGGCCAAAGATGGGTCGAACTTGTCATGATTATGAACTCTGTATGAACCCGTTCGTGAACTCCTCGAAACAAAATCGAGTCCATCAAAAAAAAAAATCGATACTGAAGCTACTTTGGTCGTTTCCTCATCACTCACCACGTTATTTGATAAATGCTATTAACATTAAAAATAAAACATTCAAAATTATTTATATAGAAAACATAAATTATCCTACTCAGATTATAGACCCAATCTTCTGAACACAAATCAGTGTTGGTCCGAACTCCCGAGTCACGTCCATCCCCAAAACCTAACAGCACCTCGTCCGTATGCTATCACAATTATTGTCTCTGGCTTAGAACAACAATCCTCGTTTATTTTACTCATTTAATCATCTGTGAAGAAAAAGTATTTGCTACTCAAATATTTACAAACTATAATGTCGTGTTTTTGGATAAATGGTAAAAAATACTTTGCACTTTAGTGTTTTAACACACGTAATGAGAAACCCACAATTCAGAACACTTACAACTACAGCTTTACGGAACAGGAGAGAATGTGAATTATCTTATATTGATATATGTCTATAACTACACGATATTTAATAGGATATAATGATCTTCAGACTAAAGTAGTATTATGGTAAATAATATCTCAGTGTGCAGTAGGTGTTGAGCTGTCACAAACACGGGATCCACATTGTTGATAACTGCCCATTATTCGTGAACACAGGCGTTTTGTATTTACCAAAAAGTTGTTGTCATTGAAGGTTTTTGTTAGTTTATCTGGAGTTTCAATCGTAAAGTAACTCACTAATGTCAAGCTTTTTGATTTAGCAGAAACATATAACCAGATATGATACTACCGTTGACTTAAATAATGAAGAAAATTTGATCTGAGAATCTTGGACAGTCCTCGTTCCTCGTTGTAGTCGAGTTGCCAAGTCATTAATATAATTTCTTCATTATTTAAGCAAATATACGAACATTTGGAAATAACGATGAATAGTTTATTATTATAATAATTCTTCCTTTGGATTGTTTAACAATTATCCTGACAGTGATACAGCCGAAAATAGATCCACCAATCACAATCACCTTTACATACAGCCTTCCTTTACCAAGTGTTGCCAGGTAAAATTGCTAGCACGAGATGTAGGGTGGGGTCGGGGCATCTTTGGCTGACTTTACACCCACCAGAAAAAGTCCTGGTTGTCCTCCACATCATTTATGAGCCCTGAGAATCATGAACCTGTGAATCCGAGACATGACACAGTACGCATCTATGGGCCCAACACTGTGTCAAGTCTCTGAATCACAGGTTCATGAGTCTCCTGGATGGGAAGAGGACTGACGTCGGGACTTTTTCTCGTGAAACACCTTCGTAAAAGACGACTTTGGAAGGCATCATCAGTGTTGCTTAATTCACGTTTTTCTCAAACAAAAGTTTGTAAACATGATAATGGCAGTGGAGCAAATAAAAGACTTAGAAGCTCTAGTAATGAGAACCCCTCGTCTATTAGTGTTGGCCTTTGGAAGATGTGAACAAAAATAAGAGAAAAAAAATTATCCGTAGAGTTTTTAAGAGATGTATTAAATATACAGTAAGTAAACAGACAAAATTAAAGGATTTTTGTACACTCTATAACTTACACACACATACATGCATACATTCTCTCTCTCTCTATCTCTCATTGCATCTATTTTGTCTTACCATCCGCTATTCTGATTTCATACATCATTCACTTCCCTATTCCCTAGCGTGCACGTGTGTGTGTGAGTATGTGCGTGGTGTGTGTGTGTATGGTGTGTATGCATGTCTGTGTGGATGTGTGGTGATAATAAATAATAATAAAAACGGTTTATTAATAGAGTTGCAGCCGGTGGCTGAAAATATGCAAACTTACATTTGATTTAGACATAATGATATGCGTTGAGTACATTTACAGGGCTGTACAGTACATAAATCAGGAGTTGTTTATTATTTTAACAATAGATGGGATGGTGCTATTCTTATATCTATCGGTGCAGGCTCTTATGGGCTGAATTTTTTTGTAGTGGCGGACTGCGCGAGGTGGGTGGGGAACTGACTGTGGCAGGAGGTGGCGATGACGAGGATGGTGCAGTAGTCCACTGCCAAACCTTGCTATTACTTGATGGTGGAGGTCACTGAGGGATGGCATTTCCAGGGTGGAGAGAGCGTTGATGTAGCCGCAGTAGTCTGCGCCGAGCATGATTCTACAGGCCCTTTTCTGTACCTTCTCTAGCCGACGTTGTTGGGTGGAGTTGAGAGAAGACGACCAGGCTGGTGACGCATACGTTAGTTTGGGGAGAATAAAGGCGTTGTAAATAGTCCTCAGCTCTGGCGTGGGTGTCCCAAGTGACCTACGTCGTCGTAGCATGTAGAGTCTGTACGAGGCTGCCTTGATTATGTTGTTTACATGGGCCTTCCAGTCCAGTTTGTGGTCTATGGTAACACCCAGGAGTTTGGCAGACTGCACTAACTGGAGAGGATGGGCACCAACTGTAACTGCTGGAGCTTGCACTGAAGTGGTGGCGGTATTGATGTGCTTGACTACGGTTTTGGTTTGGTTGATGGTGACCTTGTTCTCCGTAGTCCATGCCTGTAGCCTGTCCAGGTTGACTTGGAGCGATGAGTAGTCCGGTGTGGTGTTGTCCACTGTAACCCCCACAGTGCAGTCATCCACGTACTTCCACCTGTGAGGAGTGTCCGATAGAGCGTCGTTGATCAGGATGAGGAAGCACAGTGTGTGTGTGTGTGTGTGTGTGTGTCCTGACTGCCCAGCAGGTCCCCCAGCATCCAGAGCTGACCCACCTCAGCTATCCTACATTCTTGGATGAAGTAGCTACTGCCATCAAGCAGATGGAAAATAACAAAGCCTCAGGGCCTGATGGAATCCCAGCCAAGGTGTACATTATAAAGCAGAAGGATCTCTGCTTACCAGCCGTCTCCACTCTCTCCTGGAGCATATATGGGAAAAGGAGGAAATCCCCAAGCTCTTGTGGTCTTGGCACGTTCAGTCAGCCAAAGATCCACCGACTCCACCCCGAGTTTCGTACAAGCAATTTTACCTGGTAATACTTGGTAAAGTAAGGCTGTACGTAAAGGTGATTGTGATTGGTGGATCTATTATCTCCTGCTTTACTGTCAGGATAAATATTAAACAAACCAAGGGTAGAATTTTTTATAATAATAAACTATTCATTGTTATTTAAGATCATGAAAAGTTTCCAAATTTTCTTATATTTTCTTAAATAATGTATAAATTATATTAATGAATTGGCAACTCAACTACAACGAAGAACGAGGACTGCCACAAGATTCTCAGATCAAATTTCTTCATTATTTAAGCAAATATAAGAACATTTGGAAACTTCTCATGATCTTAAATAACAATGAATAGTTTATTATTATAAAAATTCTATCTTTGGTTTGTTTAATATTTATCCTAGCAATGACAATCACCTTTACGTACAGCCTTACTTTACCAAGTATTACCAGGTAAAATTGCTTGTACGAAATTCAGGGTGGCGTCGGTGGATCTTTGGCTGACTGTACATCATTCTTCCATCGTGCTCCTCTCATGTAATAATTATACATACATACTTTATTATTATGAAGTTCTGAAAATTTGTGAACTTTCTATTACAACTTTAATGAACATTGTTACACACACAGTAGTAACTCATCTACAATACACACCTGTAACTCATCTGCAATACACACCTGTAACTCATCTACAATACACACCTGTAACTCATCTGCAATACACACCAGTAACTCATCTACAATACACACCTGTAACTCATCTGCAATACACACCAGTAACTCATCTACAATACACACCTGTAACTCATCTGCAATACACACCTGTAACTCATCTACAATACACACCAGTAACGTATTTACAATACACACCAGTAACTCATCTACAATACACACCAGTAACTCATCTACAATACACAGCAGTAACTCATCTACAATACACACCAGTAACTCATCTACAATACACACCAGTAACTCATCTACAATACACACCAGTAACTCATCTACAATACACAGCAGTAACTCATCTACAATACACACCTGTAACTCATGTACAATACACACCAGTAACTCATCTACAATACACACCAGTAACTCATCTACAATACACACCTGTAACTCATCTACAATACACACCAGTAACTCATCTACAATACACACCAGTAACTCATCTACAATACACACCTGTAACTCATCTACAATACACACCAGTAACTCATCTACAATACACACCAGTAACTCATCTACAATACACACCAGTAACTCATCTACAATACACACCAGTAACTCATCTACAATACACACCAGTAACTCATCTGCAATACACACCTGTAACTCATCTACAATACATACCAGTAACGTATTTACACTAACTCATCTACAATACAGTAACTCATCTACAATACACACCAGTAACTCATCTACACATACACAGCAGTAACTCATCTACAATACACAGCAGTAACTCATCTACAATACACAGCAGAAACTCATCTACAATACACACCTGTAACTCATCTACAACACACCAGTAACACAGCAGTAACTCATCTACATCTATACACACCAGTAACTCATCTACACACACACCAGTAACTCATCTACAATACACACCAGTAACTCATCTACAATACACAGCAGTAACAGTAACGTATTTACAATACACACCAGTAACTCATCTACAATACACAGCAGTAACTCATCTACAATACACAGCAGTAACTCATCTGCACACACACCTGAAACTCATCTACACACACACCAGTAACGTATTTACAATACACACCAGTAACTCATCTACAATACACACCAGTAACTCATCTACAATACACACCAGTAACTCATCTACAATACACAGCAGTAACTCATCTACAATACACAGCAGTAACTCATCTACAATACACAGCAGTAACTCATCTACAATACACACCAGTAACGTATTTACAATACACACCAGTAACTCATCTACAATACACAGCAGTAACTCATCTACAATACACAGCAGTAACTCATCTACAATACACAGCAGTAACTCATCTGCAATACACACCTGTAACTCATCTACAATACACACCAGTAACTCATGTAACTCATCTACAATACACACCAGTAACTCATCTACAATACACCTGTAACCCATCTACAATACACACCAGTAACTCATCTACAATACACACCAGTAACTCATCTACAATACACACCAGTAACTCATCTACAATACACACAGTAACTCATCTACACACACCAGTAACTCATCTGCACACACACCTGTAACTCATCTACACACACGCCAGTAACGTATTTACAATACACACCAGTAACTCATCTACAATACACAGCAGTAACTCATCTACAATACACAGCAGTAACTCATCTGCAATACACACTTGTAACTCATCTACAACACAGCAGTAACTCATCTACAATACACAGTAACTCATCTACAATACACAGCAGTAACTCATCTACAATACACAGCAGTAACTCATCTACAATACACAGCAGTAACTCATCTACAATACACAGCAGTAACTCATCTACAATACACAGCAGTAACTCATCTACAATACACACCAGTAACGTATTTACAATACACACCACACACCAGTAACTCATCTACAATACACAGCAGTAACTCATCTATAATACACAGCAGTAACTCATCTACAATACACAGCAGTAACTCATCTGCAATACACACCTGTAACTCATCTACAATACACACCTGTAACTCATCTGCAATACACACCTGTAACTCATCTACAATACACACCAGTAACGTATTTACAATACACACCAGTAACTCATCTGCAATACACAGCAGTAACTCATCTGCAATACACAGCAGTAACTCATCTACAATACACACCTGTAAATCATCTACAATACACACCAGTAACTCATCTACAATACACACCTGCAACTCATCTACAATACACACCTGTAAATCATCTACAATACACACCAGTAACTCATCTACAATACACACCAGTAACTCATCTACAATACACACCAGTAACTCATCTACAATACACACCTGCAACTCATCTACAATACATAGCAGTAACTCATCTACAATACACACCAGTAACTCATCTACAATACACACCAGTAACTCATCTGCAATACACAGCAGTAACTCATCTACAATACACACCTGTAAATCATCTACAATACACACCTGTAACTCATCTACAATACACACCTGTAAATCATCTACAATACACACCAGTAACTCATCTACAATACACACCAGTAACTCATCTGCAATACACACCTGTAACTCATCTACAATACACACCTGTAACGTATTTACAATACACACCAGTAACTCATCTGCAATACACAGCAGTAACTCATCTGCAATACACACAGTAACTCATCTACAATACACACCTGTAAATCATCTACAATACACACCAGTAACTCATCTACAATACACACCTGCAACTCATCTACAATACACACCTGTAAATCATCTACAATACACACCAGTAACTCATCTACAATACACACCTGCAACTCATCTACAATACACACCTGTAAATCGTCTACAATACACACTAGTAACTCATCTACAATACACACCTGTAACTCATCTACAATACACAGCAGTAACTCATCTACAATACACACCTGCAACTCATCTACAATACACAGCAGTAACTCATCTACAATACACACCAGTAACTCATCTACAATACACAGCAGTATCTCATCTACAATACACACCTGTAACTCATCTACAATACACACCAGTAACTCATCTACAATACACACCAGTAACTCATCTACAATACACAGCAGTAACTCATCTACAATACACACCTGTAACTCATCTACAATACACACCAGTAACTCATCTACAATACACAGCAGTAACTCATCTACAATACACAGCAGTAACTCATCTACAATACACACCAGTAACTCATCTACAATACACAGCAGTAACTCATCTACAATACACAGCAGTAACTCATCCACAATACACACCTGTAACTCATCTACAATACACACCAGTAACTCATCTACAATACACACCTGTAACTCATCTACAATACACAGCAGTAACTCATCTACAATACACACCAGTAACTCATCTACAATACACACCAGTAACTCATCTACAATACACACCAGTAACTCATCTACAATACACACCAGTAACTCATCTACAATACACACCAGTAACTCATCTACAATACACACCTGTAACTCATCTACAATACACACCAGTAACTCATCTACAATACACACCTGTAACTCATCTACAATACACAGCAGTAACTCATCTACAATACACACCTGTAACTCATCTACAATACACACCTGTAACTCATCTACAATACACACCTGTAACTCATCTACAATACACACCAGTAACGTATTTACAATACACACCAGTAACTCATCTACAATACACAGCAGTAACTCATATATACACACCTGCAATTCATCTACAATACACACCTGTAACTCATCTATACACACCTGCAATTCATCTACAATACACACCAGTAATTTATCTACAATACACACCTGCAACTCATCTACAATACACACCTGTAACTCATCTACAATACACACCTGTAACTCATCTATACACACCTGCAATTCATCTACAATACACACCAGTAATTTATCTACAATACACACCTGTAACTCATCTACAATACACACATGCAACTCATCTATAATACACACCTGTAACTCATCTACAATACACACCTGTAACTCATCTACAATACACACCAGTAACTCATCTACAGTACACACCTGTATATTTTCTACAATACACACCAGTAACTCATCTACAATACGCAGCAGTAACTCATCTACAATACACACCAGTAATTCATCTACAATACACACCTGTAACTCATCTACAATACACATCAGTAACTCATCTACAATACACATGAGTAACTCATCCACAATACACACCTGTAACTCATATACAATACACAGCAGTAACTCATCTACAATACACACCTGCAACTCATCTACAATACACAGCAGTAACTCATCTACAATACACACCAGTAACTCATCTACAATACACAGCAGTAACTCATCTACAATACACAGCAGTATCTCATCTACAATACACACCTGTAACTCATCTACAATACACACCAGTAACTCATCTACAATACACACCAGTAACTCATCTACAATACACAGCAGTAACTCATCTACAATACACACCTGTAACTCATCTACAATACACACCAGTAACTCATCTACAATACACACCAGTAACTCATCTACAATACACAGTAACTCATCTACAATACACACCTGTAACTCATCTACAATACACAGCAGTAACTCATCTACAATACACACCAGTAACTCATCTACAATACACACCAGTAACTCATCTACAATACACACCTGTAACTCATCTACAATACACACCAGTAACTCATCTACAATACACACCTGTAACTCATCTACAATACACAGCAGTAACTCATCTACAATACACACCTGTAACTCATCTACAATACACACCTGTAACTCATCTACAATACACACCTGTAACTCATCTGCAATACACACCAGTAACGTATTTACAATACACACCAGTAACTCATCTACAATACACAGCAGTAACTCATCTATACACACCTGCTCATCTATACACACCTGCAATTCATCTACAATACACACCAGTAATTTATCTACAATACACACCTGCAACTCATCTACAATACACACCTGTAACTCATCTACAATACACACCTGTAACTCATCTATACACACCTGCAATTCATCTACAATACACACCAGTAATTTATCTACAATACACACCTGTAACTCATCTACAATACACACATGCAACTCATCTATAATACACACCTGTAACTCATCTACAATACACACCTGTAACTCATCTACAATACACACCAGTAACTCATCTACAGTACACACCTGTATATTTTCTACAATACACACCAGTAACTCATCTACAATACGCAGCAGTAACTCATCTACAATACACACCAGTAATTCATCTACAATACACACCTGTAACTCATCTACAATACACATCAGTAACTCATCTACAATACACATGAGTAACTCATCCACAATACACACCTGTAACTCATATACAATACACACCAGTAACTCATCTACAATACACACCTGCAACTCATCTACAATACACAGCAGTAACTCATCTACAATACACATGAGTAACTCATCCACAATACACACCTGTAACTCATATACAATACACACCAGTAACTCATCTACACTACACACCAGTAACTCATCTACAATACACACCTGCAACTCATCTACAATACACATGAGTAACTCATCCACAATACACACCTGTAACTCATATACAATACACACCAGTAACTCATCTACACTACACACCTGTAACTCATCTACACTACACAACTGTAACTCATCTACACTACACACCAGTAACTCATCTACACACACACCTGTAACTCATCTGCAATACACACCAGTAACTTATTTACACACACACCAGTAACTCATCTACAATACACAGCAGTAACTCATCTATACACACCTGCAACATCTACACACACACCAGTAATTTATCTACACACACACCTGCAACTCATCTACAAACACACCTGTAACTCATCTACAATACACACCTGTAACTCATCTATACACACCTGCAATTCATCTACAATACACACCAGTAATTTATCTACAAACACACCTGTAACTCATCTACAAACACACATGCAACTCATCTATAATACACACCTGTAACTCATCTACACACACACCTGTAACTCATCTACAATACACACCGTAACTCATCTACAGTACACACCTGTATATTTTCTACAATACACACCAGTAACTCATCTACAATACGCAGCAGTAACTCATCTACACACACATCAGTAATTCATCTACAATACACACCTGTAACTCATCTACACACACATCAGTAACTCATCTACACATGAGTAACTCATCCACAATACACACCTGTAACTCATATACACACACCAGTAACTCATCTACAATAATACACCTGCCATCTACAATACACAGCAGTAACTCATCTACAATACAATGAGTAACTCATCCACACACACACCTGTAACTCATATACAATACACACCAGTAACTCATCTACACTACACACCAGTAACTCATCTACAATACACACCTGCAACTCATCTACAATACACATGAGTAACTCATCCACAATACACACCTGTAACTATATACAATACACACCAGTAACTCATCTTACACTACACACCTGTAACTCATCTACACCACACAACCGTAACTCATCTACACTACACACCAGTAACCAGGGTCGGCTTTAGCTTCTTTACTTGTCCTTACTTTTATCCTCTTCTCCGCTGTTGGTCACGTCTGGGTCACAACCGTTGCCAAGTACTGGGACGCACTGGTTCCTGACTGTATTTGAACCTCTACTACTGGAATCTTAGTTGTGATTTTTTGTTTGGTTGAAAATTGTCTGGTGGAGTTTCACACGATGGAGTATTACCTGAACCTGTAATTTATAATATCACTTTATTTTAAACGATATTTCTGAGTTATTTTCCGATACATCAATGACACAAGTGAACTTTACTCCTAAGCACATTATGTACCTTGATACAATGGTATCCGCCTCTCCTCTTTGTATGGTACGGTAGATAACACCTCCTCTACATCACGGGAAGCTTATCCACCCCTACTTATACTTTACCCTTTCGCCTATCTATATCTCATTTCCATAACTATAACATAACATAACTCCTTAATGATCAACATTAAAATATGCTCCTTTTTTACATAAAAATTTGTTTATTAACTTTCGTTTAACTATTAAATGAAGTATTTGTTGTTTTTAAAGTAATGGCATACGGGTACATGGCAGCGTTCCCCATCCCTCCTCCGTGGTAACCATCGTCTTAAGCAGTAACTCAACGGGAGGATTTTATCAGCCAGTTGTTTACATGCGGTACTGCTAGACACTAGAGGGTCTGTCTACTAGGTGACTGTGTGTGTGCCAATTCGGGAGGAGCTGCATGCTAGGGAAGACGAGCGCCATGGGTGAAAAATTGTTTCTTTTACTTTTACTCTGTCATGTTGGTGAGTAATGTTGTTATATTTATTATTATTATTATTATTATTATTATTATTATTATTATTATTATTATTATTATTATTATTATTATTATTATTATTATTATTATTATTATTATTATTATTATATATATCATTATTATTATAATCATTATTACATGCATACATACAGTGCATTCAAATTTATTGACCACAAACAATACAAAATAATACGACTACATTCAGTAACTTCATTATGTATGATTATGATAAACATTTAACCAATACCAGATTAGATAAATTGCAAAATGAGAAACATTTAGTTACATGCGACTGTATTATAAATAATTAATATACAGTATACTGTATTGCAGAGTATATAACCCAATCTGCAGTCCACACAAAACTGTAATTTTCGTCTATATGAACAATACTGAAAGACTGTTTAATATTACATTAACTTTACCAAACACAGAGCTTCCATGAATAGTTTTACATTAAATATCAGCAGTAAAATGTTATGTAAATAGGTCCTACATTGTGGCACATTCGTAGAATTTTTTATATATTCAGTCAAAGGTTAACACTGCACCATCTGCCTGAACATAATATTGTAGTTGAAATAGTTACTCCTGTAGGACCAACACCCACGTCTATTCAGCTTCTGTTCCTTTCACTGTAGGACGTTTGGGCAGGGTTATGACCTAACCCTAACCTAACCTAACCTAACCTAACCCTAACCTGTTTATTTTGTCTCCTGACTAACACTGATGACGTCACGGTTGCATCAAACCAAACGTCGTTTATTATTTACATCATTGTTTTCGTATATATCACACTCAAATCTTCAACACAGGACACGGCTGGACTTTTGACAGCACCTGAACCATCGCACGTGAACGGTGGACCAAGATACATATAAGTTGCACAAAGGCTATCACTAATATATTCTTCTTCCGCAGTGTGGAGCACGATGGTAGCGAGGTGTCCTAAGGGTGCATCGAGGGGCTCCGACCAGTGCTTCCTCATCCACCACTACGGGGACATCAAATTTAGTGACGCGCTAGATCCTACTGCATAAAGCTCACGGCGGCGACCTAGCTACTATCGACACCACTACCACGAGGTCTACCCCTGGTCCTGGCTGAAAGGAAAAAGACATATGTAATCTCTCTCTCTCTGTTTCAGCCGGCTCATTTGTAACAGTAGGAATAATCAGTGATCTACTGTGATCAGCTGACTTACAGCGTCTCACACACATTCCATTACATCCACAACTGGTCAAGAAATCTGGCAGGGCAATTATATCCTGGGTTGATTTTACCCTTTTGACGACGATATTTTAAACCCTTTGACGACGGTTTAAACCTTTGACGATGATTTATCCTTTGACGACGATGGTTTAACCCTGACGACGATGATTCAACCCACTGACGACGATGGTTTAACCCTGACAACGATGGTTTAACCTCGAAGACGATAGTTTTAGCGCTGACGACAATGGTTTAACCCTTTGACGATGATGGTTTAACCTTGAAGATGGTTTAACCCTTTGACGACGATGATTCAATTCTTTGACGACGATTATTTGACCCTTTAACGGTTTAACCCTTTAACGACGATGGTTTTAACCTGACGACGATAGTTTAACCCTCTGAAGACCGTTTAACCTTTTGATGACGATGGACTTTAACCCTGACTACGCTGATTTACCTTGAAAACTATGATTTAACCCTTTGAAAATGATGATTTGATTTGGAGACGATGGTTTAACACCTCTGAAGACTGATTTAAGCCTTTAGGCCCTGTTGTGGATGACCTGTGCCAGGGTGGGCTATTCAAAAAATAAAAATAAAAATAAACTTTTGTCGACGTTGTGTTCTCAGGACTGGCTGGCGCTGGCTGTGACGAGACGGGAGACGTGGAACGGGCGTATATGTGGGTGCTCTAAAGGGGCGACGGAGGATACCTGGATGTGGGGGAGACACAGTGCCCTGTAAACCCACTATCTTGTGAGTGAACTTTCATTACTGTTACTTCCTCTGTTCCGTCTTTGTAGGTGACCCTTCCTCTGTGTGTTACTCCTCCTGTCCCGTCTTGGAGTGACCTTCCTCTGTGTATTCTCCTCCTGCCCGTTTTGTGGGACCCTGCTCTGTGTTTTACTCCCTCTGCTTGTAGTGACCCTTCCTCTGTGTGTTACTCCCTCCTGTCCAACAGGGAGTATTATTGTTTTTCACTATATTGGTCGACGATAATGAATGAACAAATGAATGAATGAGCGACTTAGTAGGTGAGTGGTGAGTTAATGCGTCGTATTTTATTTTCAGTTTTCAGCAACTTGGGAATTAAGGACACATACCTCTTTATCACACTAGTTAACACATATTTAAAACATCTCCATCAAAATTATTATAGTAACGCAGCTTATTGGTTGTCTTAAGAATACTGGTCTTTGATTGGTTGAATAGTTCCCCTACGGTGACGTTATGAGTTGCATCAGTCTGGTTTGTTGTTTAGTGCTGCGAACCTTAGTTGTGTATGATTCAAAAAAGGATAAGATGAATTGGTAACTGTTTTCGTATAGAATTCAAGTGACCACTGAAGAAACCCTTGTTATGTGACACTTTTAATTGTCATTTAAGGGTCTTTGCTTTATAAGAAATCACCTCTGTTCATTTCCATATCCTCTCTATCTCTTTCCTTCTTCATCAGGCCGTGGAAGGGCGGGCCAGAGGACTTTCTAAAACTTATCAAGCAAGACTGTGACCAGAGACTCAAGTTTATCTGTCACCGCAAGATCAGTGAGTATATCTGTCAGTCCTTATTAATGTACAGGAGGAACCTGGACTTAATGCGATGAAAGGCCTTAATGGTTATATTACGACACGGAACTAATTTGGGAGTTGGGTTAAAATTACAATTGGTCAGTTTGTGTGAGTGTCAGGACGAAAAGGAACTTTATTTGGTTTGGTGGTGGTTCCAGGTTCGGTCGGTGTTTCGGTTTGGGTTCGATTTGTTCGGAGAGTTTAGATGAGAGTAATGTGGACGTTGGTGCCTCGTGGCAAGTAACAGAGCCGCAAGTTAAGCACTTTGTCAGTGAGGCAGCAAGAATGGTCATCGCTAGTGGAATGTGGAAGTAGTGGGTTACCGCTGTGTTTTGCTCGGCCCACAGCGTTGACTCCGTGTATCTCCGGTGTGATATTCTGGTCATACAGTAGTATATTAATTTGCACCAATATTTGTAATGAATGATGTTAGGTATTCAGTATTGTTCGACTGTCACCAGTACAAGGCAGGATCCTCCAATGTGGTCTGACTGGAGAGCTGTCACCAGTACTAAAACATGACCTTCCAATGGGGCCTGAGAGCTGTGTCACCAGTACACAAGCAGGATCCTCCAAATGTGGTCTGACGGAGAACTGTGTCACCAGTACACAAGCAGGATCCTTCCAATGGGGCCTGACGGAGAGCTGTGTCACCAGTACACAAGCAGGATCCTCCAAATGTGGTCTGGAGAGCTGTGTCACCAGTACACAAGCAGGATCCTTCAATGGGGCCTGACGGAGAGCTGTGTCACCAGTACACAAGCAGGATCCTCCAAATGTGGTCTGACGGAGCTGTGTCACCTGTACACAAGCAGGATCCTTCAATGTGGTCTGACGGAGAACTGTGTCACCAGTACACAAGCAGGATCCTTCCAAGGGGCCTGACGGAGCTGTGTCACCAGTACACAAGCAGGATCCTCCAAATGTGGTCTGACGGAGAACTGTGCTACCAGTACACAAGCAGGATCCTTCCAATGGGCCTGACGGAGAGCTGTGTCACCAGTACACAAGCAGGATCCTCCAAATGTGGTCTGACGGAGAGCTGTGTCACCAGTACACAAGCAGGATCCTCATAATGTGGTCTGACGGAGAACTGTGTCACCAGTACACAAGCAGGATCCTTCCAATGGGGCCTGACGGAGAGCCAGTCACATGCTGGATCCCAAATGTGGCCTGACAGAGAGCTGTGTCACCAGTACACAAGGGATCCTCCCAATGGGGCCTGACGAGAACTGTGTCACCAGTACACAAGCAGGATCTTATAATATGGTCTGACAGAGAGGCTGTGTCACCAGTACACAAGCAGGATCCTCCCAATGGGGCCTGACGGAGAACTGTGTCACCAGTACACAAGCAGGATCCCAAATGTGGCCTAACGGAGAACTGTACCAGTACACAAGCAGGATCCTCCAAATGTGGCCTGACAGAGAGCTGTGTCACCAGTACACAAGCAGGATCCTCCCAATGGGGCCTGACGGAGAACTGTGTCACCAGTACACAAGCAGGATCCTCCAAATGTGGCCTGACAGAGAGCTGTGTCACCAGTAACAAACAGGATCCTCCCAATGGGGCCTGACGGAGAGCTGTGTACCAGTACACAAGCAGGATCCTCCAAATGTGGTCTGACGGAGAACTGTGTCACCAGTACACAAGGAGGATCCTTCCAATGTGGTCTGACGGAGAGCCTTGTCACCAGTACACAAGCAGGGTCCTTCCAATGGGGCCTGATGGAGAGCAATGTCACCAGTACACAAGCAGGACCCCCAATGTGGTCTGACGGAGAGCTGTTACCAGTACACAAGCAGGATCCTCCCAATGGGGCCTGATGGAGAGCAGTGTCATCAGTACACAAGCAGGATCCTTCCAATGGGGCCGACGGAGAGCTATGTCACCAGTACACAAGCAGGATCCTTCCAATGTGGTCTGACGGAGAGCTGTGTCACCAGTACACAAGCAGGATTCTTCCGATGTGGTCTGACGGCGAGCTGTGTCACCTGTATACAAGCAGGATCCTCCCAATGTGGCCTGGACGGAGAGCTGTGTTACCAGTACACAAGCAGGATCCTTCCAATGTGGCCTGACGGAGAACTGTGTCACCCAAGCAGGGATCCTCCTAATGTGGCCTGACGGAGAGCTGTGTCACCAGTACACAAGCAGGATCCTAATGTGGCTTGACGGAGTGCTGTGTCACCAGTACACAAGCAGGATCCTTCCAATGTGGGCCTGACGGAGAGCTGTGTCACCAGCACGCAAGCAGGGTCCTTCCAATGGGGCCTGACAGAGCTGTGTCACCAGTTCACAAGCAGGACTCCTTTTAAATGTGGCCTGACGGAGAGCTGTGTCACCAGTACACAAGCAGGATCCTCCAATTTTGGCCTGATGGAGAGCTGTGCCATCAGTACACAAGCAGGATCCTTCTAATGTGGCCTTATGGAGAGCTGTGTCACCTGGTCCACAAGCAGGATCCTTCCAATGTGGCCTGACGGCGAGCTGTGTCACCTTACACAAGCAGGATCCTTCTAATGTGGCCTTATGGAGAGCTGTGTCACCTGTCCACAAGCAGGATCCTTCCAAGGCCTGACGGCGAGCTGTGTCACCTTTACACAAGCAGGATCCTTCCAATGGGGCCTGGCGGAGAGCTGTGTCATCAGTACACAAGCAGGATCCTTCCAATGTGGCCTGACGGAGAGCTGTGTCACCAGTACACAAGCAGGATCCTTCCAATGTGATCTGACGGAGAGCTGTGTCACCAGTACACAAGCAGGATCCTCCCAATGGGGCCTGACGGAGAGCTGTGTCATCAGTACACAAGCAGGATCCTCCCAATGTGGTCTGACGGAGAGCTGTGTCACCATTACAAGCAGGATCCTCCCAATGTGGTCTGACGGAAAGCTGTGTCACCAGTACACAAGCAGGTAAATCACAGCTTCAATTCCCTGGCTTTGATCAATGATTAAAAAACAATCCCACCACTATAGCTACCACAATTTATACTCGCCAGATCAGTCACTAATTCTAAGGGGAAATACTTAACTCTATTCTTAATTTCCTAAGGGTTGCTTCCCCACCAGACCCTCTGGGCAGTATGTAGCTCGTTAGGTATGGGCAGAGGACTTAGCATTGGGCTAGGCTTTGATTGACCAGATCGATCAGGGGAAGGAAGGGTGAAACCACAACATGTCTTAGTTCTTTCAATTGTTCTTTTCTCCTTACTAAATCATTGGTTGCTACCTTAACCTCAGTTCTTTTTGGTAGCATGTCGAGGGTCTTTGGCACATGGGTATTGTAATTCAGGATATCGGGTCCCTTTGGACGGAAATAAAAGTAGCTATTCTATGGAAATGGAATAATTCTAAAAATACTCTAAGAACAGGTATTTTATATGAAATCAGCGAAAAGGATATTATTAACATATAACTCAAGGGGCAACCTCGGGCTTACTGCAGACTCAGAATTTTCTTATTTTACCGACCGCAAATTACATTTCATTACATACATTACAAACTAAATGATACTTTCACTAGCTGTTGGTAGTGCATATGAGATGCACTCACAACATCCAACATGTTATTACTGAAACCAACTCATACATGGGTCCACCACCCAACACATGGGGTACTTATTCCAAAATTACCCCCATACACATACAACAACACCGTGACAACTAATTCCGCTGGCATGTCCCAGGGTAATTGGGCTACACTGGCGCCTGTAACACTGACGATTGCTGTGGTGATCGGTTAAAGTCAGACACATGGCTTAGCCTGGGGTCTAGCTCCACAAGGTAGAGTGGAGCCAATTAATCATGCCGAATCACACCATCGCTCATATATTGACCACTGCTGAATCTCCACCGGCCCGGAAGCGACAGGTGGGCCTCAATTAAGCCCCACTGTACCTGAGAACGAAGTTGGAAGCGTTACTGGTTATTTGGGGAAGCATGGTCACCAAACACAAACAACACTTTTGTCTAGCGACGTCAGACGACATTTACTTTATATTACTTACTGCGAATGACAATTTTACTGTTAAAGCATGAACACTGATAATCACTACAATTGACTGAATCAAACTGAATGGCTAGGGAACACAAAACATACCTTGAGAGCGAAGTTGGGTATGTTATGGGGGATTGATCTCCGCCTCAGCTTCTGGTTTATATACCCCTGAGTTGCCAGCGATCGTATACTCACGCAATGACAGAAATAACAAAACAAACCCAACTGTTACCATTCAAGGATGACCGCTGACAAAGGTCTGGCGAATTACTAAAGTTGATTTACACAGACTAATTCAAGATTGAGTTTGCCAGTAGAGAGTGGAAGAAACGTATTGACAACTGTGTTTGAAGGCGGGACTTACCGGGAGGATCGAGTGTAAAAGGAATGGGAAAAACACGCTCTCCTAATGCTATGTAATACATACAGTTAATATTATATAACCGCATCTGGCACAATACAACACATGATTCCGTCACATTCATTTGGTGAGTTAGTCATTATCAATAACCCCATTTTCTGGAGGTTCTACAAGGCGCAGTGGATTTGAATGTTATGTAGCCGTATCATGAATTAAAGGGGTTTTTAGAATGACAATGGTACAGTACATCCCAATGTGTGGTCTGACGAGAGCTGTGCCTCCAGTACACAAGCAGGATCCTTCCAATGTGACCTGACGGAGAGTTGTGTCACCAGTACACGCTAAGTGATCCTGCCAATGTGTCCTGACGGAGAGCTGTACCAATACACAAGCAGTGATCCTTCCAATGTGGCCTGACGGAGAGCTGTGTCACCAGTACACGTTGGTGATCCTTCCAATGTGACCTGACGGAGAGCTGTGTCACCAGTACGCTAAGGATCCTTCCAATGTGGCTCGACGGAGAGTTGTGTCACCTGCAATACGCTAGTGATTCTCCTAAGAATTATTATTCTACTCTCCATTTACTGGCGACGTTAATATGTGGTAATAATGTATGTACGACATACGCAAGGTTGTGAATCAAGGTCTTCTTCCTATTTATGTTAATAGAACAGTGTGAACAACTCTAACTACCGAACCAAGGGGTAGTATGGATTGTCAATGCTTGCATACCATGGTACTTATTTGTGTACATATAAATCGGTTTAAATGGTATTCCGTAGATGTATTTGTAATTGGGATTTTTTTGTGAATGTTTTGTTTGGTTTATCTATCCGTACCACACCTTATCTCTAGCTTTTTCTTTAATTTTTTTATGTGCACGTGTATCAAGTTCTAGGTCAACTGACACTATCAGAAACACCTACAGTGAAATTAGGTTTAAGACATAAGGTCTCTTTAGATTAGGTTAGGGTTCAGATGAGATCCAGTTAGATTACGTTGGGAGTAGGTTAAGCAGTTGGATTTATTTGGGTTGGGTTTAAGTCAAGTTGGGTTTGGTTGGGTTGGCTTACGTCAAGTTGCGTTTGGTTGGGTTGGCTGGGCTTAGGTCATGTTGGGTTTGCTGCTGGTCTTAGGTCAAGTTGGATTAGGTTAACGTTAGGTCCAGTCACATTATGTTGAGCTTTTCTCGGTTCGGTTTAGCTATTTTAGGATAGGTTAGGTTAGGCTACGATTAGGTGAGGTTAGATACAAGTTAGACCAGTTTATATCAAAAGTTATATAAAGTTAGACCACAGATGAAGATTAGAGTAAGTATTATCTTTAAACCTTTTGGTTTAATTCGCCCTGACTTGTGTTTTCCTGTGCCGCACTGCACGTCCCTCCGCCCCAGACTACGAGGGATGACTTCGGGGAGCAGCTCAAATTTAAGCTACTGCTACAGAGTTTCGCTATATTCTTGAAGTCCTTCACAAGTAACTGTTTCAGCTGACGCCTTCTATATCATACTAATGTGGAATTTACATACAATTAATCCTTTTTACATAGAAATCTGTTTTATTTTATAGTAAACTGATGCCTTGGAGTTACTCCAGGTATCTTTTTTATCAAATAAAGTTAAGCAGAATGTAGCCAAATACATAGATGTTTGAGTATATTAATTCAGCTTGTACACTGATTCAATTTTTTTTGTGGTTCGTACAGAGGTTCACAGAGGTACACCCATGGCACGACGCCCTGGTAGAGGTAAATATGGAGGGAGCGTCTCTTTATCAGCATCACAGGGATACTAGAGCAACAGTGGGCCATATTCTGCAACTGAAGCTCACAGCGTCTGACTGGTTCCCACCGAAGAGGTAGTGTAAACTATGTAATGGTTCTCCTGCTGTGCTGGGAGTACCTCTTTCAGAAATGTTTTTTATTCTTGAGTACGATGTCTTAACCCTTGATTACGATAACAAAATTGGTAAAATTATCGTTTTGGTCATCCATCTATTTGGAAGTGGATAGAATCGTTCAAAACCTCAACCTTAACCGCATCTGGGCGGCAACTTAAAATCCTAAATTGCTGGATGACCTGAACACACACACCTTATTATGTTACTAATCTAAAGAAAAATTACACTGAGATTCACGAAACAGTAACTTCTGATAAAATAAATCGTATTATTTAAATAGCCATACCCTAAACAGCAGCTACTCTACATTAGTTTCTCGTCGACATAATCCATGACAGAAAACAACCTTTTGACCGGATACTTCATTAAAATTGTCACGAAAAACATTTGCGAGATAGATATACATATACCGTACTTGTAGACATTAATTCAGTCAAACTGGCATTTTCACAGGTTTACATTGGTTCAGCATAAAGTATATTATCCGGAATAAGAGATTTGTTTTCATTGATTTGTAAATTCTGATATTTACCATTTGTTAGACATCCAGGAAGCTGAGTGGATTGACGGCAACAAAAGCAACTATTCACATCAGACTCAAACCCGACCAACCTGACATGAGTAGGTGTTGATTAGAGTGGGTGTTGATTTAAGTGGGTGTTGATTGAAGTAGGTGTTGGATTTAAGCAGATGTTGATTTAAGTAGATGTTGATTTAAGGAGGTGTTGATTTAAGCAGATGCTGATTTAAGCAGTGCTGATTTGGCAGATGCTTATTTGGCAGGTGTTGATTTCCAGTAGGTGTTGATTTAAGCGGTATGCTGATTTAAGTAGATGCTGATTTGGTAGTTGCTAGATTTAAGCAGATATTGGATTTAAGTAGATGTTGATTTAAGTCACGTTATCACAGGTGCTGATTTAAGCAGATGCTGATTTGGCGGTGGTGCTAGGATTTAAGCAGGTGCTGACGGCAGTATGCTGGATTTAAATCACCGGATGCTGACTACAGTGCTGACTTAAGTAGGTGCTTATCAAGTAGTGCTGGATTAAGCAGATGCTGATTTAAGTAGGTGTTGATTCTGTGCAGGCGCTGACGAGAAAGCGATTAGAGTACGTGTTGATTAGAGCAAAGTGCTGATTAGAGTAGATGCTGATTTAAGCAGATGCTGATTTAATTAGTGTTACTCAAGTAGGATGCTTGATTTTTTAAGCAGGTGCTGTGATTTCTTCTAAGTAGATGATTTATGTAGGTGCTGATTTGGGCAGGTGTTGATAAAGTAGGTGCTGATTTAAGCAGTGCTGACGGCGAGAAAAGCAGATTTAAGCAGGTGTCGTATTTTAGTAGGTGCTGACGTAAGCAGGAAACATTTATAAAAGATTTGGCAAAGATTAAAGCAGGTGTTGATTTAAGCAGATGTTGATTTAAGTAGATGTTGCTGACTTAAGTGAGGTGTTGATTTGGGGCAGATGCTTGATTTTAAGTAGGTGTTGACGAAGCAGATGCTGACTAAGTAGGTGCTGGGATTTCAGTAGGTGTTGATTTAAGTAGATGCTGATTTAAGTAGATGTTGATTTAAGAGGTGTTGATTTAAGTAGGTATGATTAAGCAGATGCTGGGACGAAGTAGATGTTGATTTTAAGTAGGTGTTGATTTAAGGAGATGTTGATTTATGCAGGTGTTGATTTAAGAGGTGTCGATTTAAGTAGGTATTGATTTAAGTAGATGTTGATTTAAGTAGGTGTTGATTTAAGTAGGTGTTGATTTAAGTAGGTGTTGATTTAAGTAGATGTTGATTTAAGTAGGTGTTGATTTAAGTAGGTGTTTATTTAAGTAGATGACAAGTAGGTGTTGATTTAAGTAGATGTTGAGATGTTGATTTAAGTAGGTGTTGATTTAAGTAGATGTTGATTTAAGTAGATGCTGGATTTCCAAGTCGATGTTGACGGTATAGGTGCTGATTTAAGCAGATGTTGATTTACAGGGTGTTGATTTAAGTAGATGCTGATTAAATTAGGTGTTGATTTAAGTAGGTGCTGACTTAGTAGATATCAAGTAGATGCTGATTTAAGTAGGTAAAGGAGTTGGCGCAGATGTTGATTTACAGATACATCAAGTAGGTGTTGATTTTAGTAGATGCTGATTTAAATCGATGTTGATTTACTAGGTGTTGATTTAAGTAGGGGTGCTGATTTCTAAGTAGATGTTGATTTAAGTAGGTGTTGATTAGAGTAGGTGTTGATTATAGGTGTTGATTAGAGTAGGTGTTGATTAGAGTAGGTGTTGATTAGAGAGATGTTGATTTAAGTAGGTGTTGATTTGGCAGGGTGTTGATTTAAGTAGGTGTTGATTTAAGTAGGTGTTGATTTAAGCAGATGTTGATTTAAGTAGGTGTTGATTTAAGTAGGTGTTTATTTTAAGTAGATGCTGATTTAAGTAGGTGTTGATTTTATGTAGATGCTGAGATATTGATTTAAGTAGGTGTTGATTTAAGTAGATGTTGATTTAAGCAGATGCTGATTTAAGTCGATGTTGATTTAAGTAGGTAAGGATTTAAGTAGACAAGTGTGACAAGGAAAGTGATTTAAGTAGATAAGATTAAATTAGGTATGACTAAGTAGGTGTTGATTAGAGTAGTGCTTGATTAGAGAAAAGATTAGAGTAGGTGCTGATTAGAGAAAAGTTAATATAGATGCTGATTCAAGTAGGTGTTGATTTTAAGCAGGTTGACTAAGCAGGTGTTGATTTTAGTAGGTGTTGATTTGGCAGGTGTTGATTAGAGGAGGTGCCGACAGAGTAGGTGCTGATTGTTAGATGCCATTTGGCGAGATGATGATTTACAGGTGTTGGATTTAAGCAGATGTTGATTTAAGTAGATGCTGATTTTAAGTATTGACAAGCAGATGCTGATTTAAGTAGGTGTTGGTTTAAGTAGGTGTTGATTTAAGCAGATGTTGATTAAAGCAGGTGTTGATTTAAGCAGATGTTGATGTAAGTAGGTGTTGATTTAAGTAGATGTTGATTTAAGTAGTATGTTATTTAAAGTAGTAGAGATGTTGATTTAAGTAGGTGTTGATTTAAGTAGGTGTTGATTTATGTATATGTTAATTCCTAAGTAGGCGTTATTTAAGTAGATGTTGATTTAAGTAGGTAGTTTATTTAAGTAGGTGTTGATTAGAGAAGTTGATTAGAGTAGGTGTTGATTTACAGATGTTGATTTTAGTAGTTTTGACGAAGTAGGTGCTGATTTAAGTGATGTTGATTTGGCAGGTGTTGATTTAAGCAGGTGTTGATTAGAGTAGGTGTTGATTAGAGAGGTGTTGGATTAGAGTAGATGTTGATTTAAGTAGATGTGATTTAAGTAGGCGTTGATTTAAGTAGATGCTGGTTTGAAGTAGTTGTTGACGGCGCAGATGTTGATTTTAAGTAGGTAAGGATTTAAGAAGATGTTGATTTGCTGATGTTGATTTAAGTAGGTGTTGATTTGGTTGGTGTTGATTTAGGTAGATGTTGATTTGGCAGATGTTGATTTAAGTAGATGTTGATTTGTATGGATGTTGATTTAAGTAGGTGTTGATTTAAGTAGATGATTTAAGTAGGGTGTTGGACTTCTATGTAGATAAGCTGAATCAAGTAGATGTTGATTTAAGTAGGTGTTGATTTAAGTAGATGCTTATCAAGTATGTGCTGACGCGGTGATACGGATGGCGATGTTGACAAGAAAGCGATTGAAGTAGATGTTGATTTGGGTTATAGATGTTGATTTAAGTCGATGTTGATTTAAGTGAGGTGTTGATTTACATATGTTGATTTAAGTAGTGCTGATTTACGTAGATGTTGATTTAAGTAGGTGTTGATTTAAGTAGGTGCTGATTTTATAGATGCTGATTTAAGTAGATGTTGATTTAAGTAGGTGCTTACTTCAGTAGGTGCTGATTTTAAGCAGATGCTATGATTTAAGTAGATGCTGATTTAAGCAGTTGCTGATTTAAGTAGATATTGATTTAAGTAGATGCTGGATTTAAGTCGATGCTGGATTTAAGCAGGTGCTGATTTAAGTAGATGCTGATTTAAGTAGGTGTTGATTTAAGAAGGTGTTGATTTAAGTATGCTGATTTAAACTGATGCTGATTTAAGCAGGTGTTGATTTAAGTAGGTGCTACTTAAGTAGGTGTTGATTTCATAGATGTTGATTTATGCAGGTGTTGATTTATGAGGTGTTGATTAGAGTGTTGATTAGAGTACGTGCTGATTAGAGTAGGTGTTGATTAGAGAGATGCTGATTTAAGCAGATGTTGATTTAATTAGGTAAGTTAATTTAAGTAGATGGACATAGGTGCCGACTTAAGTAGATGTTGATTTATGAAGTGTTGGGATTTAAGCAGGTGCTGGGATAAAGTAGGTGTTGATTTGTGTGCTGGGATTTAAGTGTAGGTGTTTGATTTTGCAGGTTATTTAGTAGGTGTTGGATTTCAAGTAGGTTTACTAGAGTGGGTGTTGATTTAAGTGGGTGCTGGGATTGAAGCAGGTGTTGATTTAAGTAGGATGTTGATTTAAGTAGATGTTGATTTAAGTAGGTGTTGATTTAAGTAGATGTTGATTTAAGGAAAGGATTTAAGCAGATGTTGATTTAAGAAAGTTGATTTCAGTAGGTGTTAATTTTAAGTAGATGCTGATTTAAGTAGATGTTGATTTACAGGTGTTATCAAGTAGGTGCTGATTTCCAAGCAGATGTTGATTGAAGTAGATGCTGATTTCATAGGTGCTTATCATGAGTGTTGATTAAAGTGGGTGTTGATTAAAGTGGGTGTTGATTTATGTAGGTGTTGATTAGAGTAGGTGTTGATTAGAGTAGGTGTTGATTTAAGTAGGTGTTGATTAAAGTAGGTGTGATTAAGAGGGTGTTGATTAAAGTAGGTGTTGATTTAAGTGGGGGTTGATTTTAAGTAGATGTTGATTTAAGTGGTGTTGATTAAAGGTGTTGATTAAAGTGAATTATGGTTAAGTAGATGTTGATTTAAGTAGATGTTGATTTAAGTGGGTGTTGATTTAAGTGGGTGTTATTTTAAGTAGATGCTGATTTTATGTAGATGTTGATTTAATTAGATGTTGATTTAAGTAGGTGTTGATTTAAGTAGATGTTGATTTAAGTGGGTGTTGATTTAAGTAGGTGTTGATTTAAGTAGGTGTTATTTTAAGTAGATGTTGATTTAAGTAGATGTTGATTTAAGTAGATGTTGATTTAAGTGGGTGTTGATTTAAGTGGGTGTTGATTTAAGTTGATGTTGATTTCAGTAGATGTTGAATTAAGTAGGTCTTGATTTAAGTAGATGTTGATTTAAGTAGATGTTGATTTAAGCAGGTGTTGATTAAAGTAGGCGTTGATTAAAGTAGGTGTTGATTTAAGTGGGTGTTGAATAAAGTAGGTGTTGATTTAAGTGGGTGTTGACTGTTGATTTAAGTAGATGTTGATTTAAGTAGGTGTTGATTTAAGTAGGTGTTGATTTAAGTGGGTGTTGATTTAAGTGGGTGTTGATTTAAGTAGGTGTTGATTTAAGTAGGTGTTCATTTAAGTAGGTGTTCATTTAAGTAGATGTTGATTTAAGTGGGTGTTGATTTAAGTGGATGTTGATTTAAATGGTTGTAGAATTAAGTGGGTGTCGATTTAAGTATGTGTTGATTTAAGCAGGTGTTGATTTAAGTAGGTGTTGATTTAAGTAGATGTTGATTTAAGTAGATGTTGATTTAAGTGGGTGTTGATTTCAGTGGATGTTGATTTAAGTGGGTGTTGGTTTAAGTAGGTGTTGATTTAAGTAGGTGTTGATTTAAGTAGATGTTGATTTAAGTTGATGTTGATTTAAGTACGTGTTGATCTAAGTAGGTGTTGATTAGAGTAGGTGTTGATTAGAGTACGTGTTGATTAAAGTAGGTGTTGATTTAAGTTGGAGTTGATTTAAGTAGATGTTGATTTAAGTAGATGTTGATTTAAGTGGGTGTTGATTTTAGTAGGTGTTGATTTAAGTAGGTGTTGATTTAAGTAGGTGTTGATTTAAGTTGGTGTTGATTTAAGATGTTGATTTAAGTAGATGTTGATTTAAGTAGATGTTGATTGAAGTAGGTGTTGATTTAAGTAGGTGTTGATTTAACTAGGTGTTGATTAAAGTAGGTGTTGATTTAAGTTGGTGTTGATTACAATAGGTGTTGATTTAAGTGGGTGTTGATTTAAGTAGATGTCGATTTAAGTAGGTGTTGATTTAAGTATGTGTTGATTTAAGTAGGTGTTGATTTAAGTGGGTGTTGATTTACGTAGGTGTTGATTTAAGTAGATGATGATTTCAGTGGGTGTTGATTTAAGTAGGTGTTGATTTAAGTAGATGTTGATTTAAGTGGGTGTTGATTTAAGTGGATGTTGGTTTAAATGGGTGTAGTATTAAGTGGGTGTCGATTTAAGTAGGTGTTGATTAAAGTGGGCGTTGATTAAGGTTGGTGATGATTTAAGTGGATGTTGATTTAAATGGGTGTTTGTTTAAGTAGGTGTTGATTAAAGTGGGTGTTGATTAAAGTAGGTGTTGATTGAAGTGAGTGTTCATTAAAGTGGGTGTTGATTTAAGTGGGTGTTGATTTAACTGGGTGTTGATTTAAGTGGGTGTTGATTTTAGTGGGTGTTGATCAAAGTGGGTGTTGATTAAAGTAGCTGTTGATTAAAGTAGGTGTTGATTAAAGTAGGTGTTGATTAAAGTGGGTGTTGATTAAAGTGGGTGTTGTTTAAAGTGGGTGTTGATTAAAGTAGGTGTTGATTAAAGTGGGTGTTGATTTAAATGGGAGAAGAATTAAGTGGTTGTTGATTTAAGTGGATGTTGATTAAATGGGTGTAGAATTAAGTGGGTGTTGATTTAAGTGGGTGTTGATTAAAGTAGGTGTTGTTTAAAGTAGGTGTTGATTAAAGTAGGTGTTGATTAAAGTGGGTGTTGATTAAAGTAGGTGTTGATTTAAGTAGGTGTTGATTTAAGTAGGTGTTGATTTAAGTAGGTGTTGATTAGAGTAGGTGTTGATTAGAGTAGATGTTGATTACAGTAGATGTTGATTTAAGTAGATGTTGATTTAAGTGGGTGTTGATTTAAGTAGATGTTGATTTAAGAAGGTGTTGATTAAAGTAGGTGTTGATTAGAGTAGGTGTTGAGTAGAGTAGATGTTGATTTAAGTAGATGTTGATTTAAGTAGGTGTTGATTTAAGTAGGTGATGATTTAAGTAGGAGTTGATTAGAGTAAATGTTGATTTAAGTAGGTTTTGATTAAAGTAGGTGTTGATTAGAGTAGGTGTTGATTAGAGTAGATGTTGATTTAAGTAGATGTTGATTTAAGTAGGTGTTCATTTAAGTAGGTGTTGATTTAAGTAGATGTTGATTTAAGTAGATGTAGATTTAAGTCGGTGTTGATTTAAGTAGAAGTGATTAAAGTAGGTGTTGATTAGGGTAGGTGTTGAGTAAAGTAGGTATTGATTTAAGTTGATGTTCATTTAATTAGGTGTTGATTAAAGTAGGTGTTGATTTAAGTAGGTGTTGATTTAAGTAGGTGTTGATTAAAGTAGATGTTGATTAGAGTAGGTGTTGATTAGAGTAGATGTTGATTAGAGTAGATGTTGATTTAAGTAGGTGTTGATTAGAGTCGATGTTGGTTAGAGTAGGTGTTGATTTAAGTGGGTGTTGATTTAAGTCGGTGTTGATTTTAGTAGGTGTTCATTAAAGTAGGTGTTCATTTAAGTAGATGTTGATTTAAGTAGATG
>NW_024711906.1:7500-10366 GCF_018991925.1 Homarus americanus | reverse complement strand
CAGAATAAGATCCGCAAATCGATTAACATCCAGGTTCCCAATTACTGGTAAATAGAAAGCCAAATGGCGTAAAAAAAAAACCTGCTCATAGTTTCACTCTGTCCGAGAATTGAACACAGTTGCACTCGCTTGCAAGGCAAGTATGTTGACTATTACACCACAGGTTGCCAAAATCACGTTTAGTAAACAAAAAGTTTTTTTTTTTCTAGTGCCGGTCAAGTCCCGACCAGAGGTTAGCTAGTCCCCCGGACAACTGTTTCGGAGCTTGGCAAGCACGTCGTATTGGTATTATCATCTCGACTTAGTTATATGTTACAAAGTCTCTTGTGAGTTTTTCAATGTTTTTTTTATAATATTTACTTATTTTTAGCTAAATGTTAACAAATAAATGACTTAAATAATACTGAAACAAACAAATAAAAGCAGAACTCCACCTAATATATACTGTATGTTACACTCAATAGGGATAATTGGCCATCAGTGATAACTTCTATATATTAATCTTTTCTGGATAGTTTTGACTGGCCATAAACGATCCTGTAGAGCATAAATATACATATAAATGAATACCTTGATAGAAAATGTAACCTAACTTAACCTAACCTATCCTACTTACAGTATAATTTAACCACCATATGACAGTAAACGACGTTTTAACTGGAACACTAAATTTTACCAAAAACGACTTAATCTTGACATCGCACACGAGGTCTGTTCGAGGTCTGTTCTGATTCTTTTCATCTTCAATCAACCCGGGAATTGGCTGTTATAAATCTATGCTGTCAATGCCCCTGTGACCTCTTGTGGGCGTCTTTCTGTGATCAACACACAACTTGATGATGGTAGATGGTGCCAGTTGACTATGTGGTGTTGAAATTCTGGTGGAGACGAAGTGCGTGGCGAAGACTGTTGTAAAATTATTCATAAGGGAGACTTAAATAAATAAATAAAGACAGAAAGAAAGAAAATAAATAAAGAAATAAAAATGCGGTATTTGTATAATCGTGTGTGTGTGTGTGTGTGTGTGTGTTAGAATAGTTGGTAGTTTTATCAGTCGTAGTTTGTATCAAATGTTGAGTGTCGTTGTAGTGGCTTAACACAGTATTGTCCCGTGATGGTCGGGCCTCGTGTGGTCGTTACCAGCCTCTACTCAACACTAATACCTTTACTGTTTCTTTTTTATTCATATTCACCACAAGTGTATGTTGTTGTTATTGTTTTTTCAGGTAAAAATTGACAAAACTTTAATATTCAGACCAATAACATCATTTCAAACTTGCACTACGTTTATTTATTTTTATTTCGGTTCCAAAATATCCGACAACTGCTCAACCACATCACAAAATCATTTCGAGTTCTTTGTAGCGCTCGAGTTTTATCGCATATCAGAATGACAGATAACCGCTATAATCATACCATAAATTGTACTAAAACTCCCATAGTGCTTGATTTGTGTCTCAGTTGAAAATGGCCGACAATAAGTATAATCACACACAAAAAGTCTACTGATGGAGAGTTCGTTTTTATCTCTCTTCAAAATGACCGCCACCTGAAATACAAAACACACACTTACATAATCCTTCGTATATTACCTTCACCAAATTTTTGCTTTCCTGATTAAGTGAAATCCCATAGAGGAGTTTACACTGCACTGATAAAGGTACACACGGAAATTTTACGGTAATTCCACTCCTTCCCTCCTTCTCTCTCCCCCTTTCTTTTTCATTCTCTTCCTCTCTTCTTTTTTTTCACAACCTCCTTCCTTCCTTCCTTCCCTCCCTCCCTCCTTCCCTCCCTTTCTAGTCTCTCCCTCCCCTCCCTTTCTAGTCTCTCCCTCCCCTTCCTTTCTAGTCTCTCCCTCCCCTTCCTTTCTCTCCCTCCCTGGAGTTGTGTGACCATCCCCCGCGGAAAAGTGGCAAGGCCGAGTTCAGTTCGCGTCTGGCCAAAGTTTTGAGGGACGTTATAGGGCGTGGATGGGCGGTCTGTTGTGTTGTGTTTTGTCGTATATTTTGGCGACTATTTTTTTCCTATCTCTTTTATATTTCTCTCTTAATCTGTATATTCTTTATTTTCTTTTTTCTTTTGTCATTCATTGTTTTATTCGTTTATTTTTCTCGCTTCGGGTTTTTCCTTTTTTTTATCCATTTTTTTTCTTTTCCTTTCTCTCGTTTTTTTCTTAATTTTTCTTTTTATTTTCTCGTTCGTTATTTAATTTGTGTTCTTTTCCTTTTGTATTCTCCCTCTCGTTCTCTGTCCATTATTTTCTTTTATATTTCGTTCCTTTTCATATTTTCTTTCGTTTTCCTGTTCCCTTTCTCATTCGTTCTTTATTCATTATTCATTTTCATTTCTTTCTGTATTTTTCCATCTTTCCTTCTTGTGTTTTCTCATTATCGATTTTTTTTCTTTTTCTTTCTTTTCAAAAGTTTTTTCTCATTGGTGAAAGTCTATCCAGAAGGTCCACTTATCGCCTATTTGTTGACTGGTTAACTGGACCCCAGTCGTAATAGTCCCTAGTACTAATGGGTCCCAACTCTAATGGGTCCCAGTAATAATGAGCCCCAACTCTAATAGGTCCCAGTATTAATGAGCCCCATCTCTAATAGGTCCCAGTATTAGTGAGCCCCAACTCGAATGGGTCCCAGTATAAATGGGTCCCATCTCTAATGGGGCCCAGTATAAATGAGCCCCATCTCTAATGGGTCCCAGTATTAATGAGCCCCATCTCTAATGGGTCCCAGTATTAATGGGCCCCAACTCTAATGGGACCCACTATCAATGGGCCCCAACTCTAATGGGACCCAGTATCAATGGGCCCCAACTCTAATGGGTCCCAGTATTAATGGGCCCCAACTCTAATGGGTCT
>NW_024711906.1:0-2500 GCF_018991925.1 Homarus americanus | reverse complement strand
TTTGTCGTAGTTTACCGGGAGGGACAAAATCAGTCGATGATTTTGTCTGAAAGTGTTCGTGAACTTTGGCAATTAATTCATGAAAATATGTTCATTATCTCTTCCTCCCTCTCTTGTTTTGTTCAGCGGACTCTCTCTCTCTTGTTGCTTTAATTCACGGCTGTAACTAAACCAACAGGCTTGTATATGGCGTACATATATACAGAGATATATCTTTATTACTGAGGCGTGTCAGTACACACGTATATTTTTATCTAAACACACACACACACACACACACATCATTATAGGAGGAGCGTGTAAACAGTAAGATATAGTGGTCCCTCCCAGGTTAACGTTGTCTACTTCTAATACTCCTCACTGGAGCTGTTGTAGAGACAAGCAATCATCATAAAGTATCGCTGGCACAGTTTGGAGGCTTAATAAAATATTTTTTTTCCCGTTTATGTTTTATGATCTAGAATCTGTGTGTGTGTGTTTAGTTATCTTAATATTGTTTTTGTTGTGTATTGTGGACGAACGCACAAGCGAACATAAATTTAGCTTTATATTCTACGTAGATTTCATTTATCCTGAAGAGCGAGGGTCAGAGACAACCTACCTTGGGTGTCATTGTATTGGTTGAAGCTTTGTTTCTGACTCTATACCCAGTGCTTGTCCCATTGTCTCTCAGCATCGACTGTTGGGTAAAGAACGGTGTCCATAACTTGTTAAATCTCGACATGTTTGATCCTCGTTAATATTAAAGGTTAAATACAATGCTATTTTGTTTTCGTTAGTAGTATAAGTATAGATTTTTTATCGTCCGTCATAACTCTCAGCTTGTACGAGTATACGTTTGACACTGTGACTTGCTGGAACATGCTCGTCAACCTTTAATCAGCTCTGTAATATCTCATTTGATGTTTAGTACCGTTTCGATAGGTATGCAGCGACTGAGTTTGTTACAGTACTCGTCACCTGTAGTAAGGATCATTGGTTTGATCCTAGAGCACTCTCAGTCCACCCGGTAGCAAATGGGTACCTAAATCTACAGTTGGAGAAGTGAAGGTTATTGAGTACAGTGCCGGTCATCCTGCCTCCTAATGGGTAGTTAAAGCCCATGAGACCTTTTTCACTTTTATAGTTTCGATCAGGCACGTATAGAAAGTTTTGGTTGCTGGCTGTAGGTGTCTGTACTGCACACTGTAAACATTGACCATCCAGCAACACAGAACAGGGCATTATGTTACTGAGGTCCATGACTATGTTTATTTCCTGAAGTTACTGTGTATTTATCTTGCGTCTGTATTACATAAAAGAAAAAATATCTGTACAAGGCCAGGGATTTGTCTAGCTTTAATATAGTGTATACTGTTGAATACAAGGTGAAAAATTAATAATGATACTGATAATAATAATAATAATATAATATAATAATGATACTAATATAATATAATAATGATAATAATCATATATAAATGATTGTGAAAGTTACATTTATTGTTAGTTTTGTTAGTATCGTTATTACCTCAGAAAATGTAAATTATTAAAAAAAATATATTGATGTCGTCTCTGATAACCAACACGTCTGTAAGTAACTCTGAGTTATAAAGCCTAGAGGAGTTATGCGGTGTGGCCATTAAATGTTTTTTGTTTTTGTTTTATTACTATTGGATATATTAGCTGAAGACCTGAGTTTGGACAAGGGGTTCGAGCCTGTATTGTGGACTGAAGTGTGAATAAACAACACATTCCACGTTATTATCAACATCATCTACCCCTGTCAGGTGTTGCTGCCAGCACAGGGGGCAGGGGGTAATGTAAGATTGTTTACAATGAGGCAGACACACCTGGCAGTGAGGTGGTGAAAAAAGACACTTTAGTGTAAACTGTGTAATACTGAGAGTAAACATTTGCTTTGTCTTAAAGCTCTCACTACGTGAACTTTGGCGTAACTTTATATCGCTACCAAAAATGCCACAGCTTGACACATTAGCTTGATCTAGGTGATGTTCAGTGTCATATCCAGTGTGTCACGAGGCATTGACAGTGAAACAGTTGTTAGTTTGATAGTTTGTTATAAGCTTAGTGAGGTTATCCGTGAAGGTCAGTGGGCACACAGGGACCTTGAATCATGCCCAGAACTCGGTGCCTCCCAGCCAAGTCTTCACACTATTTGTAGACGAGGTCATCCTACAAGTGGTAAGTTACAGTGTTGCATTAGCTATGTGGTGTTGACAATGCTTATAATTTATAGGGTTTACCCGTAATACTGGCGCCATTGTTTACACTACAAAATAATTTCTAGTGGTTGATATGTTTTTCACAAATATTTGAAATTTTATTTTTCTGTTTGTACTTCAATAAAATCTGTTGTGTAAATCAAGTTGGTTCCAAAATAAGATGTTGCCATTTCAGAGTGAGTACGGATATTATTTATAGATGCAGAATAATTCGTAATGACGAAAATGCACACTGATAATAAACTTGGTTTTCTCTATAAAATAATATTATTTAT
>NW_024711905.1:0-3110 GCF_018991925.1 Homarus americanus | reverse complement strand
AACTTTTATTTATACTTCCGTTATGTGGAGATACCTATACGATACATAACACTTTACTCTTAAATCACTGCGTATGATTCTTTATCTCTTACAAAATACATGACGTTTATATTAAGTGTTATCTTTAAAGTTCCAGCATGACGAACTGAGGGGTGGGGCGTGAATGGTTGACGGACAGCACCCAGGTCTAACAGCGTGTATTATCAGTTCTTGGGTGGCCCTAAGCTGTCTTATAAGCCAGTGAAGCCTGGTGAATATAATTATGGCTGGGATTCTTTGTAACATACTGAATTAATTTGAATATAAACATGCCTGGTTTACACTAGACACAACAATTTTAGTACGTAATCGTTAGTACATGCTCAACACTGAGTCATTTATTATATTACGTTTCTTTTGAAACATAGTGTGCATGTAAATGGGTGAAATACATGAAAAGAAATCTATATAAATCTACGAAATACAGTTGAAAAACTTTTTTATAAAATATGCTACAGTACTGTACTAATGGCAATTTTTTATCTCTTGAGCAAAATATATGACGTTTATATTCAAATTATTTAGGAAGGATTCCAGCAATGCAATTATAATCTCTAACTTTGGTCTGAGGATATTATATAAGATAAACTATGACCTAAGCCCTAGCTGGGGGGAGGGCAATGAGACCAGCCACTTGGCGAGGTTGGGGGTGGGTGGGAGGTTGAGGTGATAAGTTTAAGCGAATCTGTGTTTGACTAACAGTCCTACTAAGCTTCTCTCATTTTAAAATGCCAGTGATATGACTGCAGAATAATTAACATAGCTAGGATTCTTGTAAAATGCTAGTTTTATTTGAATATAAACATGTTGTAATTCACTAGACATAACAATTTTGATACGGAATCAAATTAATGCATATGCTCAGCTTTTACTAAGGTCATTTATTTGTTACGTTTCTTTAGTATGGCGTATATGTAAATGGATAGAAAATAAATGAAAGAAATTCAAATTAAATCTTAAAAATACAGTGAAAAACTATTTATAAAATGTACAGTACTACTGATGTGTACCCTAATGTGTAAATTTTTTGCATATCTTGAGCAAAATATATGATGTATATTCAGAATAATTCTCTGTCTTTTGCAGGATCTCAGCAATACCAAATTATATTATCTAACTTTAGTCTGAGATATTATAAAATAATCATAAAAAGAAATCGCAATCTTTTTTATCTTCAACATGAAGTGGTGGGAAGAGGGTGGCAGTGGTGGGTGACAGAGATATCTGGCATTTTGTTTGTTTATTTATTTAGATAAGATTGACAGTTGGCGCTGAAGGCTATATACTCGTGTTTATTTATCATTACTTAAGGTACAGCTCTTCTCGCAATTTTCCACCAAATGACCTGGTTGAATATAACTTACATTGGGAGATTCTTGTAGATAGTAATTTATTGGAATGGTTTTTCAATTTTAAATTTGGTGTTTATTCCTTGATAGAGCAGGATCTAGTGCTGTCATGGTACACACCTGTACCACCTTTGCAAAACAACTATTGATATACAAGTATGTATTTAATTCTGATCATCCCTTGGTTGCTCGCGCCTAATTGGGACCCCTTGGATAATACAAGTTTATTCTAATTGGTTCAGGCACTCCAAGACAACCCAAATTACATTTCGTCCATTTTAGACCTAAATATATATATATAATGTTCATGGTAAATATCAGAAAACACACTAGGCATACATGGGTTATTACAAAGTGATGAAAACAATACTATGATCACAAAACATGTAACTATACTTTTTTGTTGGTCTACCCATCATGCAAATTGTTTTCTCTACATCAGGACGCCTGGTTCCTCTATTTTCTCTTAATCTTAGGTACCAGAAACTTCCTTTCTGTTTTAGTAATGCCACAGAATTTGAGTACCTTCAATATTGTTGAGGGCAACTAGATAGCAATGATTACAGCAAATGTTATTGTCAGTTTGTGGGTGAAGATTTTATCCTCAATAGATGTGGGTTAACAGTTCACCTGAGCAAATGTAAAAAAGCCAAGGAAGGCATATTCCTTTAACACTAATGCAAATTTAATTGCAACTTAATATTGTTGAGGCAACTAGATATGTCTGATTACAGCAAATGTGTTATTGTCAATTTGTAGGTGAAAGATATTTATCCTCAATAGATGTAGGTTAACAGTTCACCTGTGAAGCTGCTTAAAAAAGCCTAAGAGGCATATTCCTTTAACACACAATATCTGACCAGTATGGGGAGGATCATCGATGTCCGTCCGGGGGGTCGTGGAGGGTGGTCCAAGCGCCACGTTTTTGGGGGAGAGCACGAATTCTCTTTCTGTGAGCTGGAACCAATCATCCAATATCCCATTGAAACAATGGTTCCGTTGAACGACCTTCTGGAAAAAATGAGTTCGTTAACCGAGGAGATCCATACGGCATTTACAGAACAGGATCTTCAGGGACTCAGCAGTTCAGGTTGCACAACTCTCTTAGCACTCTGGATTCTCCATATCAGGACAGGACTCTTGGACCTTTAGCCTGGAGCAGTTTATTTCTTATACTGTGAACACAATGTGGATCAGTGCTGTGTCGAACAGTCTGTCCCTCAACACAGGAGAAGGTTAATCATCCTCTCCTGTGAACACCGAGGAAAAAGCTGTTCAACCCTCGCTTTATCCTCCAGAATCTGCATAACTACCATCTTCAAGCCTCAGGTCTGTCTCTACTAGAGTTTCTAATCTCAACTTTGGAGTGGTAAACACCTTTGGGTTTGACTTGACCTCGCTACAACCAGCCTCTGAACCCTTTTTCAGCCCTTCTCCTCTGCCTTGCTTGGTTTCTGGCTCTTCCACATCCTCCTGTCCTGCTCATCGTCTGACCTAACATCTTGAATTTCCGGTTTTCTTGTTACTTCTGTCGACTGTCGCATTGTCCATGTGTAGGGATCCCTCTCATTCCTAGAGGCACTGGGTTTGGTCTTGAGTATCTCGCTGTACCCACTTTCTTGATTGAACCCAGAGGGTCCAGCATTAAGTGAAACTATTAAGTGAACAACAGAACATATGGGATTAATTCCACAAAGAAACCAGCCCGACCCCCAAACTCCA
>NW_024711904.1:0-5126 GCF_018991925.1 Homarus americanus | reverse complement strand
ATTTTCCAAAAATTTTCCAAAAATTTCCAAAAATTTTCCAAAATTTTCCCAAAATTTTCGAAAAATTTTGGAAAATTTTGGAAAATTTTCGAAAATTTTTGGAAAATTTTGGAAAATTTTTGGAAATTTTTTGAAAATTTTCGAAAATTTTTCGAAAATTTTCCAAAATTTTCCAAAATTTTCCAAAATTTTTCGAAAATTTTCCAAAATTTTCCAAAATTTTTCGAAAAATTTCCAAAATTTTCCAAAATTTTCCAAAATTTTCCAAAATTTTCCAAAATTTTTCGAAAATTTTTGAAAATTTTGGGAAAATTTTGGAAAATTTTTGGAAATTTTTGGAAAATTTTGGAAAATTTTGGGAAATTTTCCCAAAATTTTTGGAAATTTTTTGAAAATTTTCCAAAATTTTTCGAAAATTTTCCAAAATTTTCCAAAATTTTCCAAAATTTTTCCAAAATTTTCCAAAAATTTCCAAAATTTTCCGAAAATTTTCGAAAATTTTCAAAAATTTTCCAAAAATTTTCGAAAAATTTCCAAAAAATTTCCAAAATTTTCCCAAAATTTTCGAAAATTTTCGAAAATTTTCCAAAAATGTTAGACTTTTAGACACCCCAGGGATCACATGAACTTTAGGCACCCCAGGGACCACCTGAACTTTATGCACCCCAGGGACCACCTGAACTTTAGGCACCCCAGGGATCACCTGAACTTTAGGCACCCCAGGGATCACCTGAACTTTAGGCACCCCAGGGATCACCTGAACTTTAGGCACCCCAGGGATCACCTGAACTTTAGGCACCTTAGGGATCACCTGAACTTTAGGCACCCCAGGGATCACCTGAACTTTAGGCACCCCAGGGATCACCTGAATTTTAGACACCCCAGGGATCACATGAACTTTAGGCACCCCAGGGACCACCTGAACTTTAGGCACCCCAGGGACCACCTGAACTTTACGCACCCCAGGGATCACCACATGGTACTAGACGTAGTTCCTGTGCTTAAGAATAGCAGGACGTCATGGCGTTCTGTACACGGATAATGATGTTTATGGTATGACGTCACGGCGTACTCCCCTGATGTTTATGGTATGACGTCGCGGCGTACTCCCCCTGATGTTTATGGTATGACGTCACGGCGTACTCCCCTTGATGTTTATGGTATGACGTCGCGCATCGCCCATAAGGCGATTGCCGCCACTCATTCTTATGGCCCCCCTGCCGCCGTTAATCGCCCGTAAGGCGATTGCCGCCACTCATTCTTATGGCCCTCCTGCCGCCGTTAATCGCCCGTAAGGCGATTGCTGCCACTCATTCTTATGGCCCTCCTGCCGCCGTTAATCGCCCGTAAGGCGATTGCCGCCACTCATTCTTATGGCCCCCCTGCCGCCGTTAATCGCCCGTAAGGCGATTGCCGCCACTCATTCTTATGGCCTCCCTACCGCAGTTAATCGCCCGTAAGGCGATTGCCGCCACTCATTCTTATGGCCTCCCTACCGCCGTTAATCGCCCGTAAGGCGATTGCCGCCACTCATTCTTATGGCCTCCCTGCCGCCATTAATCACCCGTAAGGCGATTGCCGCCACTCATTCTTATGGCCTCCCTGCCGCCGTTAAATCGCCCGTTAGGCGATTGCCGCCACTCATTCTTATGGCCTCCCTGCCGCCGTTAATCGCCCGTAAGGCGATTGCCGCCACTCATTCCTGTCGCCGTTAATGTCGGCCGTAAAGGCAGTACGCCCTCCATTGCAGCTCCTGCGCGTTAATCGCCCGTAAGGCGATTGCCGCCACTCATTCTTATGGCTCCCCTACCGCCGTTAATCGCCCGTAAGGCGATTGCCGCCACTCATTCTTATGGCCCCCCTGCCGCCGTTAATCGCCCATAAGGCGATTGCCGCCACTCATTCTTATGGCCCTCCTGCCGCCGTTAATCGCCCGTAAGGCGATTGCCGCCACTCATTCTTATGGTCTCCCTACCGCCCTTAATCGCCCATAAGGCGATTGCCGCCACACATTCTTATGGCCTCCCTGCCGCCGTTAATCGCCCGTAAGGCGATTGCCGCCACTCATTCTTATGGCCTCCCTGCCGCCGTTAATCGCCCGTAAGGCGATTGCTGCCACTCGTTCCTATGGCCCCCCTGCCGCCGTTAATCGCCCGTAAGGCGATTGCCGCCACTCATTCTTATGGCCCCCCTGCCGCCGTTAATCGCCCGTAAGGCGATTGCCGCCACTCATTCTTATGGCCCCCCTGCTGCCGTTAATCGCCCGTAAGGCGATTGCCGCCACTCATTATTATCGCCTCCCTGCCGCCGTTAATCGCCCGTAAGGCGATTGCCGCCACTCATTCTTATGGCCTCCCTGCCGCCGTTAATCGCCCGTAAGGCGATTGCCGCCACTCATTCTTATCGCCCCCCTGCCGCCGTTAATCGCCCGTAACGGAACTTACTGTTTACCTTACGAAAATACCTGCTCGGGGTCCCATCACTCCTGGCTGGGTGTTGTGGGATGTCAACATTGCCCCATGGAAAGTGAATTTTCGCTTAAGAACCCTACATGGAAGAGTAAAGAAAAGATAGTATTGGACGAAGTTCTTGAAGACCTTGAGTTGAGTAGTGATGAGTCAAATACGAGTGATGAAGCACAAGGGAAGTTCGAAAGTGAGAAAATACAGCTACAATAAGAGGTAGTGAATAAGAAAGAAATTTCTAAAAGAATGAGGGAGACAAGCTGGCATGAGGACAGTGAAAGCAAAGAAGTAAGAGAGGAGAAGAGACAAAAACATCTAGGACAAAAAACGTGTGTGGGTGGTAATAATAATGGAAATAACAGAAAGGAGATAGTGGAGAATGGATCAAGAATAGAGCAAAGTATGGAATTTGAAGGAAGCAGACAAGAACAGACACAAGGTGAAGTTGGTCGTGTCAGGAAGAGATTAATTTTTCCACAGTCATGCCCGATGACCTTCCTTGAAAAATTAAAATGGGCAGTACAACTAGGACGGGAGCATCGCAGCTTTGAGCCTCTTTTGAAAGAAGGCACACACAAGCCTTATCTTACAGTGGGGACCATGGAGGCTGTGGAAATGTTGACAACTGTTGGGTACAAGGGATTACTGATGGTTTTGCCAGAGGAGAGCGACATACTACTTACAAAGGTTATAATCTTCAGGTATCCTGTAATACTAGATCCAGAATACTTATTGGATGACGAAAGATTTGTTTGGGTCAAGAGGCATTTAATAAGGGGCGAAGAGAGAAGCCAGATTATTGCTCTAATGACAGGAAAGGTTCCAGAGAAAGTGTTCATCACAGGAGCAGGGTGGTAGCACTATATGTGGAGGGACCAATAATGTGTCTCAAGTGTTGCAGATGGGGACATAAGGCCTGGAGCTGTCAACTGGACCCACGTTGTAGATTCTGTGGGAAGAGGCACGAATCTAGCAACTGTAAGAACAAGATCAAAGCAGGAGAGAAAGTGAAGCCTTGTTGTTGTAATTGTGGTAAAACTCACAATGCTAGTTCAATTGCATACGAGATGAGGACACGTATGAGAAGTGACCAACAAAGGAATTATTCAGAGAACACTGAAGAAGTACGCTGTGGTTTGACAGTGACAAGACAGCAGGAGAACACACAGACAGTGGAGACAGTGATCCCTGAGAATGCCTGGCATGAAGATTCAAGAAGGATAAGGACTGCGCTTGCGGCCGGAAGAGTTGTTGATGCCAGGAACAAACAGAGTAATAAACAAGTAGCAAGTGAGAGTAGTGGTGCAGCCCTCCAGGTTAGTGATAAAACTGTGCAAGAAATTCTGGGAGAAGAGGTGCGTAAGATGTTTCAGCTTTTGCAAAAGTTAGGTCAGAAAATAGAAGTGATAGAGAAAAGACTTGATCGAGTGATAAATAAAGAAAGGGAAAACAAAGCTGTGAATAATGTAGAATTAAAAGGGAAAGAGGAAAGCGAAGAGCTCAAGCTTTTGAAAAATTCAGTGCTTAAAATAAGTATTAAAGGGAAGGAGAGGAAAATAAAGGATTGTGTAGTGCAGGGAGCAACAACTGAAATTTTTAAAAATGTGTTGGCAAAGTGTAAAGATGCTGATAAAGAAAAACTTTTGAGGAAATGGGAATCTGTGCAGGAGGATTGGGCCTTCTTAAAGAATCTGATTGGAAAGGATATAAAATGTGTAAATATTAATCATGGATCTAGCTAGCCTTAAGGTAATGTCCTGGAATGTTAATGGTCTACGAAACAGAGTGACAGATGTACATTACTTTACCCTTAAAAATAATATTGACATAATTACCGTTCAAGAGACTGGGGACAGGAAAGGCGACCTGCTTAACCTGTCTGGATATAAGGGATTTCATCTCTATTCGGGTGAAGGTATAAGAGGGGTCTCAACATACATTAAGAATTCCATACCAGCAGAACTAGTTGGAAGCCCGACTAGAGTACAAGGAATAGAAAGTGTCTGTATAAAGTTATATTTGAAGGAAGGAGAATTGAACATAACAAATTTGTATATTTCTGGAGGCTGTTTTGACCTCAACTTCTTACCAGATTGCATGTTTTTGGACTCAACTTTGGCTGTAGGAGATTTTAATGCTCGACATCCAAGACTCGAAACAATGGGGAGAATTAATAGTAATGGTATAAAATTTTGGCAATTTTTACAAGATCACCCAGATGCTTACTTGTTAGGAAATAAGGAAGTGACTCATATTAAAGGAGGAAGGTTAGACTATGCTTGCATGATAAGCAGTCATGGAGTCCAGGGAGAATGTGAGATAATAAGGGAGCTAGTCAGTGACCATTTTGTTGTATATGTTCAATTACCATTAGGGAAGAGACAGGTGAGATATAGGAGGAAGAGATTGAAACTAAACAAGGATGACACAGAAGTGTTTACTCAAAATATAGAGAAATGGTACAGAAATTATACACCAGTCTGTATGGATAGCTTTTATAATGACTTAGTTGGGGAGATAGAAAGATATTTAACTAAGTCAACACAGAAAAAAATAAATGATAAGAGACATGGGGCTAGGAAACACTGCTATACCAATGACAAAATGTTGAAGGGATGGACACAAATGTTAAGGGCAGCACATAAAGATTGGGTAAAGAAT
>NW_024711903.1:0-6140 GCF_018991925.1 Homarus americanus | reverse complement strand
GGCTGTTGTAGTGAACACAGTATACAGTAGTTGTTGTAGTGAACACAGTATAAAGTGGTTGTTGTGAACACATTATACAGTGGTTGTTGTAGTGAACACAATTTGCAGTGGTTGTTGTAGTGAACACAGTATACAGTGATTGTTGTAGTGAAAACAGTATACAGTGGTTGTTGTCGTGAACACAGTATACAGTGGTTGTTGTAGTGAACTCAGTATACAGTGGTTGTTGTAGTGAACACAATTTGCAGTGGTTGTTGTAGTGAACACAATTTACAGTGGTTGTTGTAGTGAACACAATTTACAGTGGTTGTTGTAGTGAACACAATATACAGAGGTTGTTGTAGTGAACACAGTGTACAGTGGTTGTTGTAGTGAACACTGTGTATAGTGGTTGTTGTAGTGAACACTGTGTAAAGTCGTTGTTGTAGTGAACACAGTATACAGTGATTGTTTTAGTGAACACACTATACAGTGGTTGTTGTAGTGAACACAGTGTACAGTAGTTGTTGTAGTGAACACGGTATACAGTGGTTGTTGTAGTGAACACAGTATACAATAGTTGTAGAGAACACAGAAAACAGTGGTTGTTGTAGTGAACACAGTATACAGTGGTTGTTGTAGTGAACACAGTATACAGTGATTGTTGTAGTGAACACAGTATACAGTGGTTGTTGTAGTGAACACAGTATACAGTGGTTGTAGTGAACACAGTATACAGTGGTTGTTGTAGTGAACACAGTATACAGTGGTTGTTGTATTGAACACAGTATACAGTGGATGCTGTAGTGAACACAGTATACAGTAGTTGTTGTAGTGAACACAGTATACAGTGGTTGTTGTGAACACAGTGTACAGTGGTTGTTGTGAACACAGTGTACAGTGGTTGTTGTAGTGAACACAGTATATAGTGGTTGTTGTAGTGAACACAGTATACAGTGGTTGTTGT
Source organism: Homarus americanus (assembly GCF_018991925.1). Classification (NCBI taxonomy): domain Eukaryota; kingdom Metazoa; phylum Arthropoda; class Malacostraca; order Decapoda; family Nephropidae; genus Homarus; species Homarus americanus. The sequence goes on along the minus strand of NW_024711903.1, from coordinate 5,194 downwards.
AGTGAACGCAGTATACAGTGGTTGTAGTGAACACAGTATATAGTGGTTGTTGTAGTGAACACAGTATACAGTGGTTGTTGTAGTGAACACAGTATACAGTGATTGTTGTAGTGAACACAGTATACAGTGATTGTTGTAGTGAACACAGTATACAGTGGTTGTTGTAGTGAACACAGTGTACAGTGGTTGTTGCAGTGAACACAGTATACAGTAGTTGTTGTAGTGAACACAGTATACAGTGGTTGTTGTGAACACATTATACAGTGGTTAAGCCAGAACACACAGCAAAGCAGGGTGCTGTAGCAACACAGTATATAGTGGTTGCTGTAGGAACACAGTATACAAAGGGTTGTTGTGAGGGAATGCAGGCAAGTGGCTAGAAGTGAAATCACTGCATATAGTGGCTGAGTGAGTGAAACAGCATGGAAAAGGCTGTTGTAGTGAACACAGTATACAGTGATTGTTGTAGTGAACACAGTATACAGTGATTGTTGTAGTGAACACAGTATACAGTGGTTGTTGTAGTGAACACAGTGTACAGTGGTTGTTGCAGTGAACACAGTATACAGTAGTTGTTGTAGTGAACACAGTATACAGTGGTTGTTGTGAACACATTATACAGTGGTTGTTGTAGTGAACACAGTATACAGTGGTTGTTGTAGTGAACACAGTATAGTGTGGTTGTTGTGAACACATTTCACAGTGGTTGTTGTAGTGAATACAGTATACAGTGGTTGTTGTAGTGAACACAGTATACAGTGATTGTTGTAGTGAACACAGTATACAGTGGTTGCCGTAAAGTAGAACATAGTATTGGCTGCGGTTGTTAGGCGAACAATATACAGCAGGTTACGCGCAGAAAGTGAACAATAGCATACAAAGTGATTGTTAGGTAACCACAGCATGCTGCTGTGCGGTTGCTGTAGTGAAATAAAGAGTTTTTGTAGCCAGCAAGCGCAAGTGCCGCTTGTAGTGAACACAGTATACAGTGGTTGTTGTAGTGAACACTGTGTACAGTGGCTGTTGTAGTGAACACTGTGTACAGTGGTTGTTATAGTGAACACAGTATACAGTGATTGTTGTAGTGAATCCAGTATACAGTGGTTGTTGTAGTATGTACCGAAAAAATCGATATAATAGCATTCATTGAAACATGGATAAACCTAGAGTCACGTGAGTTACCTGTCGAATACCAAATTGCAGGTAACAAATTATTCCATACCGATAGGCAGATTAGGAAAGGAGGCGGAGTAGCAATCTATGTAAGGGATAATCTGAAGTGTGACATAAATAAGGTAATAAAACAGAACGGAATACAGAAACAATTTGGATAGAATTAATCGATGGAAGGAAAAAATTGATTGCAGGAGTAATATATAGACCTAATCTTGATAGAGTTAATAAGCGACTTTTTTGGGATGAAATGTGCAGGGCTTCCATACAGTATATAGCAATGTCTGTATAGTAGGCTACTTTAACTTTAGACAAATAGATTGGATTGACCTTACGGGTAACTGAAAATCAGAGGATTTTCTCGAAACAATCCAGGTCTGTTTCCTAAGCCAACATATAACCGAACCTACCTTGGGTGATAATATACACGATTTAGTTCTGTCAAACAGAGAAAACCTCATTAGTAATGTCGAGGTAGGGAACGAACTTGCTAACAGCGATCACAAAGATATTAGATTCCAGTTATAATTAAAGGGCAGCCGCAAGGAAAATTCCACTAAAGTCCCAGTTTTCAGAAGGGCAAACTTTGATAGTTTGAAGAGGCAGCTGAAAGAAGGGGTATCTCGCTTAGGGGTGAACTACATGATCTCACATGAGATGACCTCTCACAATGTACCCACAGAGGGCGACCTCACCTTACCGGGAGACCTGATAACGAGATCTGAGGCTGCCGAATTCCACAACAATTTAAAAAAAAGAGTTGCTGAATGCACAAAGGCAGAACATACCATACAGAATAATAAGATCATACAACAATGACCCTAAATGGATAAATAATTATTCAAAGAATATTATTGGACAAAGGAAGGCTATAGGTAGGAGAGTAAATCGTAGTGAAGTCTACCTGCGAGATTATTATAATGAACTTGCAGAAACGCCGCCCTCTGGCCGTCTCATTCGCTAGGCCACGTTAGGACGCCACCCTGCAGGAGGCTCCACATTTTGTCACTCTTCAGTCCCCAAAACTTCTTCTTCCATCAATAGCTCATGAACGGTGTATATAAGTTCCACCATGTTTTTCACTACAACGGTACAGCAAAGTATTTTTTTAGCATTAAATTGTTATTATTTTATTGTCTAATCATCACTACATATAACACCACCCATCATCACTACATATAATATCATCCATCATCACCACAATTAACACCATCCATCATCACTACATATAACACCATCCATCATCACTACATATAACACCACCCATCATCACTACATATAACAATATCCATCATCACTACATATAACATCATCCATCATCACTACATATAACACCATTCATCATCACTACATATAACACCATCCATCATCATTACAAATCGGTAAATTAGTTTTCGAGATTCTCGTGCGGCCACAAAAACAAAATCACACACACAAACAAACAGACATACGTCTTTGTTTTATATAGATAGATCATCACTACATATAACACCACCCATGATCACTGCATATAACATCATCCATCATCACTACATATAACAACATCCATCATCATCACTACGTATAACACCATCCATCATCACTACAGATCGGTAGAGTAGTTTCCGAGATTCTTGTGCGGACACACACACAAACGAAAAACGTCTGTGGCTGTCGCCTTCATTGATTTCACTAAAGCATTCGACCTAGTCGACCACAATATAATCATCAACAAAGCTTATTAATTTCAGGGTTTGAAAGAAGCCCGCGTCATGGGTTACAGAGCTCTTTCAGTGACCACGCGTTTGTGCGCGCTCCAGGCTGCCCACCTTTCAGTCACCACCTGTGGTCTCCATGCACCAAGATGACCACTTCCGTGTTTCAACGATCAAGAGAAACCGTTCGCTTGAAATATGTCGACGGTCTTCCGGCCGACCGTCAGCCACCCTGCCCCAACTATACCGCCCTTCAGGATTTATTGAACAGTCTCCAAAACTGGGCCACCAACAACCATGTCACCATCAACCATACCAAGACAATGGTTATGCACATCAACCTCTCCTCCGACATTGTCCCACCTCCTTCCATTACCCTAGGTCCGAACACACTCCAGGTTGTAGATTCCACGAAGCTCCTCGGCGTCACCATAGACAACAAACCAAATTGAACCACACGTCGAAGTTGTCAAATCCTCCAGTTTGCCTCCTCCGCCGGCCTAAGTCCGGAGTTCCTGCACCAGCCTTCCAGCGTTTGCGCCGATCAAAGGCTCTAAGCTCACCCTGCGCCCCCACCAGCCCCCAAATGCCAATACCAACGTAAACACTTAGAAAAAGTATAAAAGAGGGCATGCAAGATTATTTCTCCTTTCCTACTCCACATATCAAGAAGGCTTCAACACTGACCTTTCGACTTTACTGACCACCAATTGACGACCTCATCTGCAAAATTTGCAGAAGTTTATATTTATCCTCGACACCGCTCAAACACCTGATCCTTAGCCGCCCGAAGAATTGTTGTTCGGACACCACAAACGGTATCCAAGCCCATACGGCACGAACTGACGCGGCAAGAAATAAATGCAACCATTATTGTAAAATTATCACACCAACAAAACCAGGTATTCACTCCCAGTAAACACTACTCCTTGCACTGTCGCTATGTTGAAATGAACTGTAGTTTGAGCTTTTCCCCATCTAGTTATTATATATCTTATTTGTATCACTTGTGTTACTTGTATATTATTTGTAATTCGAAACCCATTCCCCAAATATGTAACTGTATATTTGCAGCCTTCTGGCTGCCAAGCTCTTTCAATAAACTGTTAATTATTATTATTATTATTATTATTACATAATAAGAAAAGCAAAGAGGAATAATGAACTGAAGATAGCAAGGGTGATGAAGGCAATTCCCAAGGGATTCTATCAAATGTATCAAACTAAAACACGAAAAAAGATTGGACCAATACAGTCAGATACCGGCGAGCTAACGGACAACGATGGAGAAATGAGCAATAATCTGAGTAAATATTTTTCACCAGTTTTCACCACCGAAAATTTAAACATGATACCTGTGGTACCGACTTTATACAGAGATAGTGAGGAAAATAATTTAAGCGAGATAGTAGTGACTAGTAATGATGTTAGTTAGCAAATAGACAAACTAAAGCCTAATAAGTCACCAGGTCCCGATGAGATATTGGCCAGAGTATTAAAGGAATGTAAGGAAGAGCTGATTATGCCCTTAGCATAGTTGTTTAACATGTCCTTAAAAACAGGTGTAGTACCAGAATCCTGGATAGTGAATGTTACACCGATTTTAAAGAAGGAAGATAGATCACTATCCTCAAACTACCGACCATTGAGTTTAACATCAATTGTAGGCAAATTACTGGAAGTAATCATTTCAAACTCTATCCGAAATCACCTGGAGAAGCACAAGTTGATCAATGATTCCCAACATGGCTTCACATGCGGGCCTTCACGTCTAAATAATCTAATAACATTCTTTTCATATGTTTTCGAATCAGTGGACGAGTGGCACAATTGTGATGTGGTATATTTCGACTTTAGCAAAGCCTTCGACAGAGTCCCCCATGCTCATGGCATTAAAGGAGATATTCTAAAATGGATTAGGGCGTGGTTACAGGACAGGAAACAGCGAGTGAGCATTAACAGCACTAAATCCCACTGGAGCAACGTCACTAGTTTAGTTCCCCAAGGCTCAGTACTCGGATCTTTATTATTTATTATATACGTAAAAGACATAGATATTGGCGTAGACAGTAACATAAGGAAATTTGCTGATGACACTAAAATAGGGCGTGTAATTAAATCTGACGATGACTCCGCAAAACTACAAGAAGGTCTAAACAAATTTTTCGAATGTAAACCGGAAACCAGATACGAGATGAACAACGATGTTATTGAGAAATCCGACTGCTAGAAAGATTTAGGAGTAATGATAAGTAGGAACCTTAAGCCAATTAAACAATGTGTATTTGCTCGAAACAAGGCTAATAGAGTGCTTGGGTTTACACAAA
>NW_024711902.1:0-12456 GCF_018991925.1 Homarus americanus | reverse complement strand
CATGATTATAACAACCACGACCATGACTATAACAACCACGAACCATGATTATGACAACCACGACCATAATTATAACCACCACGAATATGATTATAACAACGACCATGATTATAACAACCACGACCATGATTATAACAACCACGACTATGATTACAACAACCACGACTATGATTATAACAAGCACGACCATGAATATAACCCCGACCATGATTATAACAATCACGATCATGATTATAACAACCACGACCATGATTATAACAACCACGACTATGATTATAACAACCACGACCATGATTATAACAATCACGACCATGATTATATCAACCACGACCATGATAATAACAACCACGAATATAATTATAACAAGCACGACCATGAATATGACAACCACGACCATGATTATAACATCCACGACTATGATCATAACCACGACTATGATTATAACAACCACGACCATGATTGTAACAACCAATACCATGATTATAACAACCACGACCATCTGGAAAACGATGTTGCTGTCCGCTAGCCAAGCACGAGCGTTCGAACTTTCACGCCTCTGTAAACTGCACCACCGGACTCGCCACCGGGCACGAAGGTCCCACAATCACTTGTCTAAGATACTATAGGAGTAGTTGTGTGTATATGTTCTGGGTAGCCGAAACGGCACAATATTTTTTCATCAAACTTGGTGGAAAAATCGCAAAAAATTCGTAGAATAGAACAAACCTGGTCCCATGTCGATGATTTCTTTAGGAAGGCATTAATTAACAATTTTATTTACGATGGAAAACGATGCAAGTCTACGGACTTGGCGCACCCGAATTAACCATGCAAGTCTACAGACTTGCCGCACCCTCATTCGCTGTACGCTAGCCAAGCACAAGCGTTCAAACTTTCACCGGGCACGAAGGGCCCGAGATCACTTGTCCTCCTCTGTTTTCTGACACGTACAGTATACTGGACTGGACTGGACCAGCAACTTGTATACACACACATATATATATATATATACATATACCTAACCAAACAGCACCTCACTTAACACACCAAGTTGTTGGAGGGTTTCTGTGATAGCACCTGGTAATATCTGGACGTCTCATTTATCGACTCGTACCTGATGACTATCATAATAGACAAAACATGTAGCTTGTCGATGCTTTACTTTATCATATCTTATATTTTTACCTCTTTATAACGAAGATACTTGGTACTCTTTACCACAGAACATTGTGTTGTCCAAGTCTTAACTGAGAACTCTGACACATGTGTACAAGTAGTCGTAGTTTCCAAAAGTCGAACAGAAGTTCAGACAATCGTGAGGTAGTAAACATGTGGTCGCAAATGGAACGAAAAGATTAAAGAAATACGATCAGTGTCACAAGTATGGCAAGACTGGTCCACGATTTAGTTGACCAGTCTTGCCCTCTCGCCCTCACCTCCTTACCAGTTGAAGGAAACGACCCGAGACAAGTTACTGGTCTCTCCAAGCTTTTAGCTCTCACTAACGCAAAAGCTTCTCAATATTCCGTACAGTTGTGGAGAAAATGCTCTTGACACTACTGGCAATATTTGACATCTACACTTGAGGATCTTGTAGGTAAGGATGATATAGATTTCAACGTTATTCATTCAGACTTTTCGTGGTAGTTTTGTATGGTGGTGTTTCTGATATATCTAAAGTGCACGAAACAGGTGACTCAGAGACAGACTTCATAATTTTGAGTCGTTCACTGTCTCTTGTGTAAAAATAAATTCCACTTAAGAACCTCACCAGCAACCAGTTCGCCATGGTGGTCCTACCAGTGTCAACAAACACCCACCAACAGTGATTACTAGATCGAGAGAACTGAAGCTCCTCACCACGACAAGGCAGTTACCAAACATCAGTTCTCTGAATTAAAAACTGCAGTGGGATACAAGGGACCCACTTTTAGGTCTGAGTCTGCCACCAACTCAGACGTGTTTTTGTTGAAGGAGTTATCCACCTTTGGCAGTGGAGGTCCATCCTCCCAAAATATTACCTTCCGAACACTTCTGAGGTACATGCTCATATCCATGCCATATTTCAGCCAGAGATAGTGAACATCTATGAGCTAAATCTTAATAGTAACAGTATTGTGACCAAGTCCTAGTTTGCTGATCTTGACTGACTTTCTACCTCATTTACACACAGCTGAAGGGTCTCAACTGTTTCTCTTACAACACAACATATTTATCGTTTGTCACTCCTGATCTGTTTGTTTTTTTGTTTCTTTATTTTCAACAATAACACGTGCTTAATATAATATGCAAGTACAGTAGCCACTAGGAAACCAACATGGTATACATGCATTGAAGTTAATTGTATACGGTAATTTAATTTGCTATGTTATTCTGAATTCTAGTCTAGTTTAGTTTAAAGTATATTCTTGAACGGGAAGACATAAACAGATTATTGATGCTGAAATCTGGCCCCAGTAACCATAAGAGCCACGAGTCTTGTGTCCTGGTGTCACTTTGACGTGTGTGTAAAACATTTATATATTATATACACAGTAATATCATAAATATATTTGTTTCCAATATACGAACTAAAAATAGTTTTTCAGTATTATTGCAAGTGAACGTTTGGGTCACATGGTATTTAAAACCGTATATATACCTGCAACATTGCGCCAGGGAAAGTTATTATCACTATCACCTTTTCTGTAATGTAATGATAACAGTCATGGTTACTGCCGCTCATAGTTGGGTTATAACAGAGGCACAGGAGGAGGTATAACGGGTCACATGAAGGGGTATAACCCGATACAGGAGGGGGTATAACGGGTCACATGACGGGGTATAACCCGATACAGGAGGGGGTATAACGGGTCACATGAGGGGGTATAACCGGACACAGGAAGAGGTATAACGGGTCACATGAAGGGGTATAACCCGATACAGGAGGGGGTATAACGGGTCACATGAGGGGGTATAACCGGACACAGGAAGAGGTATAACGGGTCACAAGAAGGGTATAACCGGACACTGAAGATGGATTAACCGAAGTCACAGGAGGAAACTAATATCACCAAGGCGGAGGTTCTGTGGCACCGAGTAAGACCTCCGCTCCAGCTGCAGGCTCGTGTCTACGCTAACCTGTCTAGAAACTGCACCAGTATTGGGTGAGTTACTCCTGGGGCACAACACCGGGCGGAACTGGGTTAATGTATTCTTAAAAAACGCCTCACATTGACAGCAACTCTTAATTATGATATAACTTGCCAATTTAGTCCGAATTATTCTTAGTTTTTTATTTCGATTGTATCTATGATGACCTTTAAATTTGTATAAGATTAAATTATCTGTTCTATTGATGTAGTACAGCGTTCATGTCAAAATGAACTATTTTATTGGTGTAAATAATTCATGTGTTCTTATAATATTTATAACTTTTTGTAAGCCCCAGAAGGGGATGGTATAGGTGAGGGTGGGAGTAGTATACTGCATAGTCCTTTTGATGTAATAGTTTTATTGTCTATAAAATATTTCAATTTCAATTTCAGTATTTGAACGCACGAGAAGGTCCTTGGTGAGGCATTCATGAACACATTGTACTTTACAAGTTTGTATATAATAAAAGACGTCTGTGGTTATTGTTGGTTTACATAAGCTGGAGGTGACTGTGGCTTAAGCCTGAGTGTACTGGTCAGGTGAGACCTATTTGTAAACGCCACACACCTTGATCCGGGCGAATAATGGCCGTTACACCCTCTGGCCCCCACACACCCTCTGGCTCCCACACACCCTCTGGCTCCCACACATCCTCTAGCTCTTACAAATGATATGGCCTCACACATCCTGTGGCCCTCTCACACTCCATGGCCCTCACACACCCTGTAGTCCTCACATACCCTATAACCCTTACACAAATATGGCACTCACACACCCTGTGGCCCTGACACATGTTGTGACCCTCACACACCCTGTGGCCCTCACACAATCTGTTGCCTTCACACACCCTGTGACCCTCACACACCCTGTGGCCCACACATGCCCTGTGGCCCTCATATACCCTGAGGCCTTCACACACCCTGTGGCCCTCACACAATTTGTTGCCTTCACACACCTGTGACCTTCACACGCCCTGCGACCTTCACACACCCTGTGACAATCACACACCCTCTGGCCCTCAATCACCCTGTAAACTTGGCACAACCTGTGGCCCACACATATCCTGTGGCCCTCACACACCCTGTGGCCCTCACACAATCTGTTGCCTTCACACACCCTGTGACCCTCACACACCCTGTGGCCCACACATGCCCTGTGGCCCTCATATACCCTGAGGCCTTCACACACCCTGTGGCCCTCACACAATTTGTTGCCTTCACACACCCTGTGACCTTCACACGCCCTGCGACCTTCACACACCCTGTGACAATCACACACCCTCTGGCCCTCAATCACCCTGTAAACTTGGCACAACCTGTGGCCCACACATATCCTGTGGCCCTCACACACCCTGTGGGCCTAACATGCCCTCTGGCCCTTAGACGCCCTATGGCCCTTACACACCCTATAGCCCTCACATATCCTCTGGCCCTCACATACCCTGTTGCCTTCACATACCCTGTGGCCCTCTCACAAACCGTGGCCCTCACACACGCTGTGACCTTAGCACACCCTGTGGCCCTCACAAACCCTGTTGCCTTCACATACCCTGTGGCCTTCACACACCCTGTGGCCCTCACATACCCTGTGGCCCTCACGCACCCTGTTGGCTTCTCATACTCTCTGGACCTGGCCCTTAGACACTCTATGGCCCTTACACACCCTGTGTCCCTCACATATCCTCTGGCTCCTCACACACCGTGTGGCCCTCACACACTATGGCCCTCACACACCCTGTGGCCTTCACACACCCTGTGGCGCTTACACACCCTATGGCCCTCACACACCCTGCCGTCCTCACACACCCGGTGGCCGTCACACACCCAGATGCCTTCACACACCCTGTGGGCCTCACATAACCCTATGGGCCTCACATAACCCTGTGGGCCTCACATAACCCTATGGGCCTCACATAACCCTGTGGACCTCACATAACCCTCTGGTCCTCACACACACCCGGTGGTCCTCACGCATCCGGTGTCTCTCACATACCCGGTGGCCCTCTAACACCTGGTGGCCCTCACACAGGATGTGTAAGGGCCACAGGGTGTATGAGTGTTAGTGTGTATGAGGTGCCACACAGAGCGCGTGGGGCTATAGGGTGTGCGAGGGCCACAGGGTGTCTAAGGGCCACAGAGTGTGTGAGGGTCACAGGGTGTGTGAAGGCATCCGGGTGTGATCCACAGGAAAAGGTCCGCTCAAGACTTTGCTATGAGCGTATGGGGGGGAGGGGGAGGTGTATGTATATTATGTATGTTGTATGTATACCATGTATGTACTCTATATATATACATTACTTTTCTAGTCAGTAGCGTGTGGCAAAGCCCCTGTTTCATGTCACCACACGCTAAAGCCCCGTACACACGATCGAACAGCGCCCGGCGGACTTTGCCCGTTTACCTGGGCAAAGCCTGTGTGTCGTCGTACACACAGAGGTGCTGGTTGGCAGCAGTCACACTCTGCTGCTGGTAGCTAGTAGGTGGTCGGCAGTAGCTGCTGCGGTACGATCACCATGGTGTGTCGCAGGACAGTTAAATCGAAGACTATAGCGCTGTGTATAATAATTGCTACAGTGTGCAAAAAGAAGAAAAAACAGAAAATGGAATGGTGCAAGGAATGGTTATCTCAACGAAAAGTTAAGGGAAGTCATGCCGCGATTTTACGTGAACTTCAAGGTGAACATGAGAAAGACTTCACTAACTACATGAGAATGGACCCGGCAGCAAACGGTCAAACCACCAGGCAGACGGCCTTATCTGGTGATTTCGCTTGACCACGGGCACTCCGTTGGTTTGCCCGTCAATTTTGCCAGAACAACAGGCATTAAGCGAGTACCCGTCAGGCAGTGCTCGATCGTGTGGACGGGGCTTTAGATAAATGTGCCTGGCGATACCTGGAAGCTGCTAATGTACCACTTACCACATGTCGCCTGAGAGGTCAGAGAGAGGTCAGTTGACCCCTAAAGGAGTGTAAGGACTACTTGGGCTTGTAAGCTCACCCTTGTATATTTCCGTTGAATAGAACCTACAGAACTCTACAGGTGTTTATGTTCGCTCCTGTAGTTAGAACCAAGTACCCCGAACATCTCCAAGTGTGTAATTTTGTTTGAAGGAATTTTAGCTGAAGTGAAATTGCCAGAGTTTATCTGAAGCACTGTTCAGGGCCGGATTCAGGAGTGGGCAAAGTGGGTAGCTGCCCAGGGGCCTCCACAATCTGGGGGCCTCCACATATTACAATATTTTATTTATTTGTTATTCATTTGGATTATTTTTATTTTCATTCTTTAAAATTCATGTTTATCCATTCCATCACGTAAAACTATGTTCAGCAAGAAGCGTGATAGAAATTAGGCTAGCTACTCCTTAAAATTCATGAATACCCTACCTGGTTTTCCTATGAACCGTATATATTTTAATGAATGCTATTGTTTGTGTTGCTAACAATATACCGTATTTAGAATTCCACAAATATATATTGATTAAAAATGAACTGCATGGAATAACGAAATTGAGATTAAAAAAAAAACAAATAAAATATTTTTTTCATTATCACTTCCATTACGAATACCATCAGGGCGCTGTGTTTGTTGACAGTCGGTCGGAGGGGGTTGGGTCGTGTAGTATCTGCACATCGGTTGTCATGTGTCCGTCGATTAAAGAGGATACTTGCGTCACCCGTGAACTTCCCTCTATTCCTTCCTTCATCACCATCATATAAAATCATACTCGCTTCCCCCCCCCCAAAAAAAATATTCATCCCAACTTAAAAATTCACGTTTCCTGGCCACTGAGATCACCTACCCTGACCTTACCTTTATTTTGACCTGACCTGACCTCTCCCGAATGATGCCTTATACCTTATACCCAAACGATATATACCCATACACCAAATGAAACTCGAAGAGACTGACTATAATGTGTGTGTGTGGATATTAATCTGTTATCATTCAATCAAAAGTTTATAAGGTTTTACAAAGTTGTTTTCATTTTAATGTGGACTGGAGACCCTGTATAATATAAGTTGACTAATACTATACTTATGAGTGGGAGTAAACACTAATTCACATCACTCTCTCTCTCTCTCTCTCTCTCTCCAGTCTATTTCCCTCGTCTTCCCTCTCAATAATATCATTCTCTCAATCTACATCTCTCTCTCTCTCTCTTTCTCTCTCCCAGAATATCAACAGTGAGTAAATATAAATAACCACACGATTTTACAGAATAGGGATATATATGTGTTAGAGAGAGAGAGAGAGAGATAAACTAACCATGGGACCTGATCTATCACTCATTTGAACCTAACCTAACCTAACCTCAACTATGCTTACAGAACCATTCCCCTAAGTCCCCCCCCCTCGGCCCCCCAGCCCTTGACTGTAGGAGGAATGGGCGAGATAGGGCAGGAAAGGTCAACTGGGTGAGTATACACAAGGTCAACAGAGGTCAGGAGCCAAGAAGTACAGATCTCCGTGGGTCATGGTGGTCATAGTATATAACTGGGTACTGCAGAAGGTATTGTTTTCTCTCTCAGATAACCCCAAGTTTGTGACTCTTCCTGACAGTATTTTATCTTTAAATAGATATATCGTATATCTCTCGTTAGAATGAGGAACAAATACTATTGAATAATGGCAGGTTGAGGGAGAGGGCGATGTACTGTACAGAACTAAACAAATAATTTTTTGGAAATACATTGTTTTTAACATTCAGTGCCATAATATTCTGACTTCTACTGTTTAACTATAATCTGCCTACGCTACCGTTCACGGGATGAATATGGGTGCACAATAAACTAGCCGCTGTATGTGGCAAAATTCAAAAGCGGATTCCCGCCTTTTTTATTACATACTAGGAAACATCTCACACACACACACACGTATAGATGATCAGTAAGGAGGAGCCTCGACCTGAGCCCTGACAGAACGTTACAGGTGTACTATTTCGTCAGGCCGCGGTTAGGAAGTATATGAGAGTGATTTTGGAAGATATATTTATGTTCCATATAGCATATTTATGGTTTATGTGTGTGTGTGTGTGTGTGTGTGTGTGTGTGTCTATCTGTCTGTAATTATGTTAGCTTATGTTTGGTTAGTTATTAGTTGGAGTAAGTTGTCGTGGAGATTTTTCAGGTTAGGTTAGATTAGATGAGGTTAGGTTGTGTTAGATTAGGTTAGTTATTAGTTGGAGTAAGATGGAGTTAAGATTCTTCTGGATATACAAAACACTAAAGTTATTATCCAGCGTAATCCTCCCACACACCCCAGCAAAATGATTCACAATGGAGACTGATTAATGAATGCTTGTGTTGTGATAATAATTCCTCTTATTGATTAACGAACTTTAAATAAAATGGAACAAGGCTGAGTGATGGTTGTTGAACTGATATAGAAAATGTTAAGTGGTAGTAGATATAGTGTAAAATAAGTCATTGAGTGATACTGTAGTTGTGTAGTACCCAAGTTTGGTTCACTTGTATGTTACTGAGGAAATTATTCAATCAGGATTTTTTTACAAGGATGATTGGTGTACCTGAAGTTGATGATCGTTTTTTTTTTTTTTATTATTATAATGGTTGCCCCTCCTGTAATGAGAATGGCCAGGCCCAAGGGCCACCTAGGCGTGAATTTGTTTAAGGTGTTGAAGCTGTCGACAACACAACAACCACACCCTGAGTAATGAGCTGAGTGACCCAGTGTCAAGGATTAGTCCGTGGCCAACTGCACTGGCTAACCATTACCCCGTAACACGACGTGCGAATCGATTAACATCCAGGTCCCCAATTACTGTTGGGTAGATAGAGGTAAATGGCGCAAAGGAACTTGCTCATGGTCTCACTCTGCCCGGAAATGGAACCCGGGTTCATTCTCTTGCGAGGCGAGCAAGCTGACAATTACACCGTGTGTCGCCAACGTACACACACACACACACACACACACACACACACACACACACACACACACAATAACTTGTAATAAATCAGTGTATTCACTCCCAGTAAACAGTGCTCCTTACACTGTCACTATGTTGAAATGAACTGTAGTTTGAGCTTTTCCCCATCTAGTTATTATATGTCTTATTTGTGTCACTTATGTTACTTGTATATTATTTGTAATTCGTAACCCATTCCCCAAATATGTAACTGTATATTTTCAGCCTTCTGGCTGCCAAGCTCTTTCAATAAACCGTTAATTATTATTATTATTATTTTCACACACACACACGTCTCCTGAAGTAGATATGAGAGAGAGAGAGAGATCTAAGCAGCTTATTATCATCCTACACCAACAGGAAGCGACAGACAGACACATCACAACCACCAAGTTTTTCTCAAATTAACATAATCTCTTGTCGTCGTGTCCGTGTGGCTGTCGTGTTTGTCAATCCAGCAATTTCTCTTCTTTCTTCTCTCTTGATTATTTCTTCTTAAATTTAATTTTTTTGTTGATTTTCGTCTTCATTTCTTCATTTAAATTTTTCGTGATTTCTTTCCTTCCCTCTATCCTTCTTTCTTTCCTTCCCTCTATCCTTCTTTCTTTCCTCGCCATCCTCTTTATTTTCACCCTTCCATCATCTTTATCAGTTTTTCAATTTTCCCTGTCTCCTTACTCCCTTCCTTTTCCTATTCTCATCTTTCCTTCAACCTTCCCTCCTTCATAATTCCTCTCCATCTCTCCCTCTATTCCTTCCTTCATCACCATCATATAAAATCATACTCGCTTCCCCCCTCCCCTCCCTCCTCCCCCCAAAAAAAATATTCATCCCAACTTAAAAATTCACGTTTCCTGGCCACTGAGATCACCTACCCTGACCTTACCTTTACTTTGACCTGACCTGACCTCTCCCGAATGATGCCTTATACCTTATACCCAAAACGATATATACCCATACACCAAATGAAACTCGAAGAGACTGACTATAATGTGTGTGTGTGTGGATATTAATCTGTTATCATTCAATCAAAAGTTTATAAGGTTTTACAAAGTTGTTTTCATTTTAATGTGGACTGGAGACCCTGTATAATATAAGTTGACTAATACTATACTTATGAGTGGGAGTAAACACTAATTCACATCTCTCTCTCTCTCCCTCTCTCTCTCTCCAGTCTATTTCCCTCGTCTACTCTCTCAATAATATCTTTCTCTCAATCTACATCACTCTCTCTCTCTCTTTCTCTCTCCCAGAATATCAACAGTGAGTAAATATAAATAACCACACGATTTTACAGAATAGGGATATATATGTGTTAGAGAGAGAGAGAGAGAGAGAGAGAGAGAGAGAGAGATAAACTAACCATGGGACCTGATCTATCACTCATTTGAACCTAACCTAACCTAACCTCAACTATGCTTACAGAACCATTCCCCTCCGCCCCCCCCCTCGGCCCCCCAGCCCTTAACTGTAGGAGGAATGGGCGATAGGGCAGGAAAGGTCAACTGGGTGAGTATACACAAGGTCAACAGAGGTCAGGAGCCAAGAGGTACAGATCTCCGGGGGTCATGGTGGTCATACTATATAACTGTACTGTAGAAGGTATTGTTTCTCTCTCTCTCTCTCTCTCTCTCTCACATAACCCCCAAGTTTGTTATGACTCTTCCTGGACAGTGTATTTTTATCTTCAAATAGGATATGTTATCGTGTATCTCTTGTTAGAACGAGGGAACAAATAATTTATTGAATAATGGCAGGTTGAGGGAGAGGGCGATGTACTGTACAGAACTAAAATAATTTTTTGGAAATACATTGTTTTTAACATTCAGTGCCATAATATTCTGACTTCTACTGTTTAACTATAATCTGCCTACGCTACCGTTCACGGGATGAATATGGGTGCACAATAAACTAGCCGCTGTATGTGGCAAAATTCAAAAGCGGATCCCCGCCTTTTTATTACATACTAGGAAACATCTCACACTCACACACACACGTATAGATGATCAGTAAGGAGGAGCCTCGACCTGAGCCCTGACAGAACGTTACAGGTGTACTATTTCGTCAGGCCGCGGTTAGGAAGTATATGAGAGTGATTTTGGAAGTTCTATTTATGTTCCATATAACATATTTATGGTTTATGTGTGTGTGTGTCTGTCTGTCTGTCTGTCTGTCTGTCTGTCTGTCTGTCTGTCTGTCTGTCTGTGTGTGTGTGTGTGTGTGTGTGTGTGTGTGTGTCTGTCTGTCTGTAATTATGTTAGCTTATGTTTGGTTAGTTATTAGTTGGAGTAAGTTGTTGTGGAGATTTTTCAGGTTAGGTTAGATTAGATTAGGTTAGGTTGTGTTAGATTAGGTTAGTTATTAGTTGGAGTAAGCAGGAGTTAAGATTCTTCTGGATATACAAAACACTAATGTTATTATACAGCGTAATCCTCCCACACACCCCAGCAAAATGATTCACAATGGAGACTGATTAATGAATGCTTGTGTTGTGATAATAATTCCTCTTATTGATTAACGAACTTTAAATAAAATGGAACAAGGTTGAGTGATGGTTGTTGAACTGATATAGAAATGTTAAGTGGTAGTAGATATAGTGAAAAATAAGTCATTGAGTGATACTGCAGTTGTGTAGTACCCAAGTTTGGTTCACTTGTATGTTATTGAGGAAATTATTCAATCAGGATTTTTTTACAAGGATGATTGGTGTACCTGAAGTTGATGATCGTTTTATTTATTTATTTTTTTTATTATTATAATGGTTGCCCCTCCTGTAATGAGAATGGCCAGGCCCAAGGGCCACCTGGGCGTGAATTTGTTTAAGGTGTTGAAGCTGTCGCCAACACAACAACCACACCCTGAGTTAATGAGCTGAGTGACCCAGTGTCAAGGAATAGTCCGTGGCCAACTGCACTGGCTAACCATTACCCCGTAACACGACTCACGAATCGATTAACATCCAGGTCCCCAATTACTGTTGGGTAGATAGAGGTAAATGACGCAAAGGAACTTGCTTATGGTCTCACCCTGCCCGGAAATGGAACCCGGGTTCATTCGCTTGCAAGGCGAGCAAGCTGACAATTACACCTTGTGTTGCCAACGTACACACACACACACACACACACACACGTCTCCTGAAGTAGATATGAGAGAGAGAGAGAGAGAGAGAGAGAGAGAGAGAGAGATCTTAGCAGCTTATTATCATCCCACACCAACAGGAAGCGACAGACAGACAGACAGACAGACAGACAGACAGACACATCACAACCACCAAGTTTTTCTCAAATTAACATAATCTCTTGTCGTCGTGTCCGTGTGGCTGTCGTGTTTGTCAATCCAGCAATTTCTCTTCTTTCTTCTCTCATGATTATTTCTTCTTTTATGTAATTTTTTT